>NC_142672.1:16285541-16365541 GCF_964200805.1 Pocillopora damicornis
GCCAGACTTTCCACTCAACGAATCGGAAAGGATATCAGAGCAAGCTCTTATTTTTTCACTCGAAGGGCGGCCGATGTAATTTCTGAGGCTTGCTTTACTGTGATGACCGGAGATCGCCATGATGAGCGAGCCGCGATGAACTTTGGCATGATCATATTCGCTCAGACACCGTCATGATTAGTATGAATTTTAATAATTATGCCAGTTTGGTTATATTTTTCATCATTTCTGTTTTGTTCTGTTTTGTTTTTGAACACTGAACTTTATATACTATACGAGTGTTAGCCGTGTTTGATTTTTATTACCGTACGTAAGCTTGCAATCTAACTGGGCATGAAAATCTTTAAAACTCGGAATGTTTATTTTGTTTTTCCTTTGAGGATTTTCGTATCTGCTCACGTTTTAATAACGTAAATTACGGCGCCTGGTATGTTTACAAACCTTTGTTTGATTCTTCTGTTGCTACTTGCCGTCTCGCTTCAGTTCCGAAATTTCACTTTCAATTATCGGGAAAAAGCTAAAAAGAAGTCCCGGAAAAGGTCGAACATAGTACGATTGGCAGATGGCGTGACAGCTTTAGCTCAGTTCTATGCTCTATACTCTCATAGAGCACGCTCTTTCAACCAATGACAGCGCGCGTTATGTCCGAACTTTATTATAAACTCTCATAGAGCATGCTCTTTCAACCAATGACACAGCGCGTTATATCCGAACTTTATTATAAAATTCTTTAACTTATGTATACTTAGCTCTGCTACCACAGCACTGAGCACTTTATGCCAAGGTAAACTCTACCCCCACATTCATTTATATATATATATATATATATATATATATATATATATATATATATATATATATTATGAGAGGAAAAAAGGACGTAACTACATTTCCCGACAAGCCTGTTTCGTGAATCGCTTCGATTCACGAAACAGGCTTGTCGGGAAATGTAGTTACGTCCTTTTTTCCTCTCATAATATTTATTCTGCTCTGCTTCAACGTATTGAGCACTGTTCCACGCGAAAATCGACTTACAGACTTCCTATATATATATATATATATATATTGTGGGAGGAAAAAGACAAATAAACTACAAGTTCATCCCTACAGACCTGTTTCGTGGTTGCCCACTCATCGGGGGATTTGAAAAATCTCCTGATGAGTGGGCAACCACGAAACAGGTCTGTAGAAATCCCGTGATGAGTGGGCAACCACGAAACAGGCCTGTAGGGATGAACTTGTAGTTTATTTGTCTTTTTCCTCCCACAATATATATGTACATCGCTCTACTCCTATGTATTGAGCACTGTTTTACGTAAGTCAAATTTTACACTTTATATATATATATATATATATATATATATATACAGCATTTACCTTTACTGTTTTCTTCATCCCTTGCTTTCGATTAGAGTGTTGTGTGGACGTACCGTCTGCCAAAGTACAAATTATCTGAGTGAATTAATTACATCACGTAAATAGCCCAGGTTTGCACCCTTGTAGCGTGGTTCCCGGGAATGCCCTTTTTAGTGTAACAACCTTCTCCGATCCAGTCCCTAAGATGCGCGGTCATTAGGGCTAAGTTGCTTGCAGAACTGAGGGGTGTTATTTAATTGCGATACTTCTTTCACTGCGACGATCAGTAAACCAAGAAATTTTTTTCCACACGTGTTACAGAGCACTTAGTCAGTGACAGGGCCTCTCTCATTTTCAAGTCTCTGCAATATTCTGCATATTGTCGTGCTTTGTGTTCAGCGGATAACTTCCATGTTTTAGATCACGCCTATACCAGTTTTCAACTCAAAATAAAAGAGGCTATTCACATTCAAAGAGAACAACCATCCTTGAATCAACAATTATACCATGTAAATCTAAAACTATCTTTTTAATTCTCACATTTTCATGCTTTACCTCTTTTCTTGTTGTCACTATTCATCTTAATTAGCATTGTTCTACTTACTATATAATTCAACTTTCAACGCTTTGTACAGTAATTAACTGAAGATGACAGAAGTTTCTGTCGAAACGTCTTACAGACTTGAAAGTTTTGTCGCTTTCTTTAATTATAAATTGATGACTTCCCTGCTAATATCAAAGAAAGTGGCTGAGCAAGGAATCTCTATCGCAAACGACACCCTCTAAGAATCGTCTTATCCAGATTGTCCACAAAATTACTCATATACTGCAACGCATATCCATAACAATGATCTCATCAACTGGGCGAGCGATAACAATTGCGTCAAAGTTGGGAAACTGGAAAAATCTTACATCTTTCAATTGTTATAATTACCAAAAACGAATACATGTTTGGTTTTTTGTTTTGAAGGTGCAAGATAGAAAGCTTGTTTAAAACTCTTTAATTGCCAGAGTGTGTCGAAACCGGCAGAGGGAGATTTCTCTGCAAGTGTTTGTCTTGATACCTTACGAATAAGCCCAAAGAGCGAATAAATCAACGATTGAAACACATGAGGACTGATTGAAGGCATCCCTTAAAAACTGTCTGAGTTAGGAAAAAAAAGAAATGCTTTCCCTTGCAACTCAGGACCGAGAACAGAGAACAGCAATGTCATATTCTCCTTTCCTATCCAGGTCTATGCAACGAGTAGTTCGACCGTCGAAATTTATAACGTCATCGAGGTTTGACATCCAGAGCCTGCAAACTCTGTGAAATATCTAATTCCTTAATAATAAAAAATATTCACTTACCACGTTTCGGCGTGTAGCTGTTCCACTGGCTCGATGCCTCTCAAGATTAATCCAACAGTTGGATGTCGTATCCTTGCAGAAAGTAGTGTCACGTATTCTTTTATAAGTAACCCATTAGGACATTGAAAATTACATATTTCCCCCAGGTAACAAAAAATATTGAGATTTCGTCTGCCAAGAAACTTTTGCCTCGAGCACCATGACATGTCATGTTTCAGTTTTAATAATAGACCTGCAACGTGTACCGATGCCAGATTAATTCTGGTATCGGTACTACTCTAGCGACTTCTATGCAAAAATGCTTGGCCATGGCACTCATTGGTTTTGCATTTTGTATCTAGGCTAGAGAGTAGTAAATTCTCACCTTACAATTAATCGAAGTTGCCGCTAATAGTCTAGCGGTTATCGACCAAATTTGTTCAAATTAATGATAAAAGTAGTTAACTACTCTGGTCTGCCAAGAAACTTTTGCCTCGAGCACCATGACATGTCATGTTTCAGTTTTAATAATAGACCTGCAACGTGTACCGATGCCAGATTAATTCTGGCATCGGTACTACTCTAGCGACTTGTATGCAAAAATACTTGGCCATGGCACTCATTGGTTTTGCATTTTGTATCTAGGCTAGAGAGTAGTAAATTCTCACCTCACAATTAATCGAAGTTGCCGCTAATAGTCTAGCGGTTATCGACCAAATTTGTTCAAATTAATGATAAGAGTAGTTAACTATTCTAGCGACTTGTATGCAAAAATACTTGGCCATGGCACTCATTGGTTTTGCATTTTGTATCTAGGCTAGAGAGTAGTAAATTCTCACCTTACAATTAATCGAAGTTGCCGCTAATTTCCCTGCAAGAACATAAACAAATATGGCGGACGATTCGAAGATCAGCGTTGCTCGTGTTTAACTATTTCAGTCATAGTTTTCAACATGGCGTCTCGTCACTTACTCAACATGGAAAATAAGGGATATTCTGGCGCGTTGGGAACTTTTTTGATGGGAGGAAATGGCAATTTTACAGGATATTTGGACGCTTCGAACTCTGTAGCAGTCAATTCGATCGAGAGCAGTTGACTTTATTGATGCACTTTCCTGTAATAGGCGAGTTTTTGGGATGGAGAACGACGGATTTTGAAGAACTGTATGGCGACTTAGGTCAATGATCAATTACAAAAGAACTGGCTCGGGAAGTAAGTTGTTTTTATTTATCGAGTCCTTGTGAGGTTTGATGAATAGCAGAATCAGTACTGAATATGGCTCGATCGAGAGCAGACGGGACCACGAGCTCCTGATTGTTATATTTTAGAAATTTTACAAATTTCCATACAGTTTCTTATATTATTTGGACGCCATTATGGACGAAATGCGCAAGCGCGGCCGCCATCTTGTCCAATATTTCTGCCGATGTGTATAAATCCCTCGTTTCAGGGATTTAACTCTATAAATCCCTCTTCTCTTCCTTACTGCTTCTGGTCAATTCGATGGGTCCGTCCGTCCATCCTTGATGCTTTCCTCAGTCACTACTTTCTTTAATTCTTCCGCACACGAATTTCGTGGAGCAGGCTCATCACTCGCTACTAGGCCGTCCAAAACAGAATCAACACTAAAATTATGTTGTGATGTTTCTTCCCAAAAACTATTTTGAGTAAGAAAAAGTTCCTCGTCGCTATACATGCTGTCCATAATGACAGCACAAAAACAGAGAAATGAGTCGTTGGAAAACATTCCTACTCATTCGCACAAAAAATAGTAAAGAAGAGCAAAAACAAAATATCAAACACTAGAACAAAAAACAAAGAAATTGCATTGCTAAGTCCCTTGTGGACTCGACAAAATGTCAAAGTACAAAAAAGTCTAGCGCTTATCACGGAGGAATTCGCAACAACTTTTCATAGTCCTGTGAGGAACGCACAAATCAGGTTGCTTTCATTGTATCTGCTTTAATCCGACGAAAGTGTGACCGTACTAATTAGCCGGTGTTTGGCCCCTTGAAGAAAGGATCGTTATATAAAGATCCCTCATAAATAATATCATGGAATAAGTCAGACAATCGTCAACAAATCGACGTCGACAATCGTCGTTAACAACGTCGTTATTAATCCATAGACATCCCTCGGCCCTAAGGCTCTCGGGATGTATATGGATTAATACCTCCGTTTTCGGTATTTATCTCTTCCATAAAATACTTGTATTTCAAGTTCAACGCAGACTTTTTTTACCTCGATCTGCGGGTAATGATTTTTAATACGCTGTATCATATTTTACTTGCATGTATCTACGGTTAAAGTTGCACGAAGCGGTCACCCACGCTTTAAGTGACTGTTCAGTACAGGTGGAAGAAGCGCATACAGGCCGTTGGAACTCAATCAAAGGTGACCACGACTGCTGAATAGAGATGGAAATGACTGTAATTAAGGGGAGTAAAAAAATTCGGGACGGTGATAACAGGGTGACTGCTTAATACGGTGCCGCTTTATACAGGTTCGACTGCACTTACCTGTTGTTACTGTAAATACTTGGCACTGCTATTGATAACTATATTTATCATATAAACTGCGGTGTTCTACAAGGATTTCCGGCCCTGAGAAAAGCTGTAACAACACACGTAAAAAAAGAGTAGTTGTCAGTCGATGATGTTATAAAGTCTGGTTTGTTGAACGTGATTGGTCTGTTTAGCCGTGATGTGATTGGCTGGAAGACTCGTATAGAGTTTGTTAACAGTCATTGGTCGGTTTTGATCCGTCTGTTGTTAGTCGATCTGTTTGTCGGTTTGTTCACGTCGTTAATGAGTCGTTTGTAAGGTGCTGGTAATTGTTGACATCTGTTGAGAGGCGTCTGTTCTAAGTTAGTAAACCAGCTTTCCAGAGTCAGTCGTGCACAATAGGAATTTATATTAAAGTTCGGATATAACGCGCGCTTTTTATTGGTTGAAAGAGCGTGCTCTATGAGAGTATAAAGCATAGAGTTGAGCTAAAGCTGTCACGCCATCTGCCAATTGTACTATGTTCGAGCTTTTCCGGGACTTCTTTTTAGCTTTTTTCCGATAATTGGAAGTGAAATTTCGGAACTGAAGCGAGCCGGCAAGTAGCAACAGAAGAATCAAACAAAGGTTTGTAATCATACCAGGCGCCGTAATTCACGTTATTAAAACGTGAGCAGATACGAAAATCCAAAAGGAAAAACAAAATAAACATTCCGAGTTTTAAAGATTTTCACGCTCAGTTAGATTGCAAGCTTACGTACGGTAATAAAAATCAAACACAGCTAACACTCGTATAGTATATAAAGTTCAGTGTTCAAAAACAAAACAGAACAAAACAGAAATGATGAAAAATATAACCAAGCTGGCATAATTGTTAAAATTCATAATAATCATGACAGTGTATGAGCGAATATGATCATGCTGAAGTTCACCGCGGCTCGCTCATCGTGGCGATCTCCGGTCATCACGGTAAAGCAAGCCTCAGAAACTACATCGGCCGCCCTTCAAGCGAAAAAATGAGAGCTTGCTCTGATATCCTTTCCGATACGTTGAGTGGAAAGTCACATTAGTCACTGCAGCCTAGTTTTGCCGCGCTGTCATCACGAGCAAGAAGAAGAAGTGAAGAAGAAGTGGGAAGAAGTGGGAAGACTACGTCTCGTGTTTCTCCCTACACTTCTTTCGTGCTCTAGCCGCTACCTGCGTGCTTTATAACAGAACAGAGCACAGTCAAGGCTTCTCTATTTGTTAAATGAAGCACGCTCGCGCAATTGAATTTGATTAGACAACTTTACTAGCTATGTTATAATGCCTTTTGATAATAAGAACATAATGTCATGGTCAAGGTGATTGTTTTAAATAAGGCCAATTAATAAATAATGTTACATACTGAGTTTGTAAACAAAACAAATGTAAGGATGAGTTTGTGAGAAAACAATGAAATAAAAATAAACCATGTGAGTCAACATTGAATATCACCTGCTATGTGTGAAGAACTTTCTTTTTTATGAGGAAAAATATCTTGAAAATAAAAAAATGTCCTTTACTTTATCAATGAGGACCATAGAAAGAAAGAATTATAAGGAGACAAGGTTTCTTGTAACAACTATTAGTAAAGGTCATTACATGATTTCGAGTGCAATTTGGAATAAATAAGGAGTAAATTTTTTCGGAGACTAACAAAATTGCACGAGCCCGTTGGGCGAGTGAAATTTGTGGTCTTTGAAATAATTAACAAGTGTTTATTTATTCCGAGTTGCACTCGAAATCATATGATTACATATCAATAATATACATGAAAAAATACGAGATACGTTAATAACTTATCAAAATTATGCAGAAGCAAAGCACGCGCATCAAGTGCAAAAGTAGTTTATTTAAACTCGGCACGTGACATTGTGCGTTCGGTCAAAACAACCGTGTGCGATCAAAACAATAATATACAATAATATTTTTACACCTCAAGGTGCAAAAAAGTTCAAAGTCCGGCTAAACAGTTCAAGGAATTGTTCAGTCTGGTTTGTTACTTCTTGCACTGAATTAACCCTCTTCTGCACTGAATTACCTGAAAACTACATTTATCTTAACCAATCAGAATTGAGTAATTTTTTCATGTATATCCATGATCCAAAATAAACTTTACCTTTATCAAATAATCATATTACACTAACTGCATAAGCGCATCGTATGTCAAGAGTCTATTTCTCATATCTTCCTTTCCTACTTGGTAGTGTTACGCGAACGGACAAGATCACGCCACTGAGACAGAGTCACCGCAAGTTAAAACACGTACGTGGAAAGTGGGTATAAGGGTTTCACTGACGACACAAACAGTGAGGTACTGGGGCCCTAAAGTTATATAATATTTTGTTTGCGGTCCCTTTTTTGCCGAAAGGTCAAGGCGTACAAATGACTTATGTTGGCCGATGATAAAAGTGACGTCATGAACTAGATAACTGGCTGTTTTGGCTCGAACACTAGACGCGAATTAGGACTTCACGCTTAAGTGCAAGAGTATTTCTCTTTCTCCATAACACTGTATATTTTATCATCACTAAGGCCGATGACTTCATGGGTGAAAAAGACCTCACTTTCGAAATGATTCCCTTACGTATCATGACCATTCTTCTTGAAGTTTTAGAGCACTTTCTTAGGGAAAAAGTTGTTAATTCAATATTCAAGATCATTTTATTAGCGGACAAATACTGAGTCAAAATGTGATTGATTATGTAATTAATGATATTTGCGTAATAAGACTTGTTATCCTGATCGGCCGGGAGAAATACAGTTTTCAGGTAACATAACAAAGAAGAGCGGTAATTAATTGCAAAGGAAGTGACAAATGATTTTGTCACGGCTGAAACATATTTAGAAAATTATAATTTTACTAGCCTGCGTAGCTGTCAGTTTTCTTCGAGCTCCCTGGCATTTTCATTTAATCTACTAATAAAACGAATAATAGCGATTTTTCTGAAATTTCGATTTAATAAAGTCCAAGGCTAATAACTAAGTCCAAATTTCCGTTCTTTTATTCACCTCTTTCTCTAAATAAGCTTACACTGTCGAAGACGACGCATTCTTGTAAGATAAATTCCCTTTCTTGGAAACTAAAGACAATTCTAAAGAGAAAACCGAATAATTTATTTTGTATCAAAACGCTTCCTTACATTTTGTCAGTGTCGTCATTTCGTTGACTTTATCACAGATTAACATTGTTATTCTCTTGTTTGCACTTGCGCAGCAAAGTGTTCTCCACCATCAAGTCAAACAAACTTTCATCTGTAAAACCCGAATCCTTGGCGACTATATTGACAACGCTCCGTGGACCAAAAGAACAGCATAAGTTGCATTCTAGGAAGAATGGATTTCCTTCAACGTCTACTCGGAAGTCCAATACACCAAAATCTTGTAAACCTAACTCTCGAAAAGCTCGGCAACTTTGTTGTTGAATACGATGTATCAGCTTCTCCTCTTTTCTGGGATCAAGGAACCAAGTTTTAGTTTCTGGAGATTCGCCTAGAATAAAAAAAACATAGAAACAAGCAAATTGTTAATGCAGTCTGGTTGAAAACTTTTCCCCTGAAAAAGTATCATGAGTGTTATCGAAGAAACTTGATGACTATTGGCTGCGTTTTCAATGATAAGCAGCAATTTAAACGCGAGACAATAGTAATCGAGAAGTCTCAGAGGATTGCTCAATCTAAAAGAGAGATAAATATGTAGCCTGCCTCTAAAATATTCCCCCAAGTTCTGTCCTAAAGCCAAGTTCGCAGTCCTCACTTGAACGAAAAAAGCAAGCAGAAGAAAGGCAGAACAAGAAACGAAAAGTTGTGCGAGAACTTTTCCAACAAACGGAAAGTCAGAGCGTAGGAATTAAGGAAAAGGGGAGAGGAAAAACAGGAATGTTGACGTATCGAGGCTCATCTGTTTAAAAAGTAATATGACGACCGTATCTACTGAAATTCAAACATATCTTTCTATGCAAGACAAAGAGTAGTTGAAAAACTTAAAAGGAATAACAAGTTTCTGGAAATGCAGCTCTTTGAAAGCCTTAGTTTGAGTCGAGACGAAGCCGAATTTTGTAGATTACATTTTTTGCTGCCATCATCTTGCAAGGCATTTACAATTTGGGGTCACTTTTCCCACAAAGACACTTCTCACACCATCAGCAACGAAGTTTTGGTAGGACTGAAGACATTTGTAGGCCATTGAAGTGTTCTTTACCAACTTACATGTTGAAAAGTGAAAGTAGTTTACCATATCAGGAAACTCGACCTCTGACCATTTATCCATTGATCAACAACAACAACAACATACTTTATTGACTTTCCCCAAGGGGGCTTTTCAAAGACAATGTTATAAAAATAATCCTATTACAATTAAAAATCCTATTTACAATTAAAGATGTTTTAAAATCTGAATGTTCTAAAAGAAAAATGAAAGCATATAAATATATAAAATTACAACTCTGTGAGTAATTTGGTCCTTAAACGTTTTTTAAAAACCTTAACGAAGTTGCACAGTTTTAAGGAATTATCCAAAGAGTTCCATAAGTTTACAGTTCTATAGAAAAATGTTCTCTGACCGCTAGCTGTTCTAAAGAATGGAATTTGCAAAAGCTGCGAATTTCTGGTGCTACGTCGACTAACCTCGGCTCGCTTTATGAATTTTGATGAGAGGTAATCTGGAGCCTGACCAGTCATGCATCTGAAGGCCGTAGTAGCGTTCCGGTAGTAAAGCTGGCTTTGAACTGAAAGCCAATTTAGTTCCTTGCGAATTGGTGTAACGTGGTCAAATTTACGCGCACCGCTAACAATGCGGCATGCGAAGTTCTGCACCGCCTGTAACTTGTCAACATTACATTTTGAGGTATTTGACCAAACATTGGAACAATAAAATAACCTGCTGAAAACTAAGGAATTAATAATCATCAAAAGTGTACGCTTGTCGAAAACATGCTTGACACGGTTTATTTGGCCGAGGCGGGACATGCACAAGGAAGCGGTCTTAATTATGTGTTCATCGTAAGTTAAATTAGAATCCAAAATCACACCAAGGTCTTTGGCGGTGTCTGCGGGGACGATGTCCTCACCCATAATGGAAAGGGAGCGAAATTGCAATTTTGCACGCATCTGCCTGCTGCCAAATATCATCAGCTTGGTTTTGCCAGGGTTAAGTAACAATTGGTTGTTGGAACACCATTCTCCTATTTTAAACAAGTCGTCTTCCAAATCAGCAATTGCATCTAGGTTGTCTTTAAGTTCGAAGGAAGTGATGAGTTTCGTATCATCTACATAACTCTGAGTGCTGCATTTCTGTGGGATCGATGGAAGATCGTTCGTATATATGTTAAATAGTAGTGGGCCTAAGATACTTCCTTGAGGGACGCCGTTGGTCACGGACAAGGGCTCAGATAGCGTTGAATGGATTCGTACTACTTGTGTCCTGTTGCTTAGGTAACTACGAAACCATTGGAGAGCGTCTCTGGAAATTCCGACATCTTGCAATTTTAAAATTAACGTGTCGTGATTGACGCTATCGAAAGCTTTGCTCATATCTAATAGAACAACTGCCGTTAACTTCTTTTTGTCAATCGCGTTAAGAATTGTGTCAGTTGTTTCAATCACAGACGTTTCACACGAATGCCATCTCTTGTTACCGCTTTGGCTCTTTGATAGGGTGTCATTCGATTGCAGATACGAGGTGAGCTGATTATGTACTACCCTTTCGCAAACCTTTGATAAGACTGGTGTAAGTGAGATAGGTCTATTATTGTTTGCCTGTTCCTGGTCGCCCTCTTTTGGGATTGGTGTAACCACAGCTGTCTTCCATTTTGATGGAAAAACACAGTTTTGAAAGGATGCATTAACAATAGACGTTATTGGGTGAACAATTGGATTAAGACAATCCTTGATGACACGAATCGGGATTTTGTCTATCCCTGGGGCCTTGTTTGAAGGCATCGCTGCTATTATACGTTCTATTTGTTTATAATCAATGGTACTCAGTGTGAACTGGTCAGAGAGAGCGTATTGTCTCGGTACAAAATAATTCTGATTTAGTGTTAGGTTGCATTCATTAGCCAGGGACGTAATTTTGTCAACAGTGCTCTGACCAACAGATACGAAAAACTGATTAAATTCGTCTGCAACAGCTTTGTCGCTCTTACTGTATGTTCGCTGAGATGTAGATTTGCAGGGGATGCACTGGCGAATTGCTTTCCAGATATTATTGGTGTTATTTGGATTCCTCTGGATTTGTTGGGCCACAAATTCCTGTTCAGCAATTCTGATTTCCCTCTTTACTTCCTGTCTGAAATATCTGTAGGCAGTCCAAGATAGCGGATCATTTGTTTTCTTTGCTTTCTTACGCCAATCATCCCTGGTCTTCATCAATCCCCGGATGTTGTCTGTTACGCATGGATTTGGTTTACAGCGTGCTTTGAAGGTTTTAACTGGGGCATGGCGGTCGAGTATCTCAGTAAATAGCGAATCAAGTGCATAAAGTTTGTCCTCGACATCGTCGAAAACATCAACTATGGACCACGGTGCCAGTGATACGTCGTTGCTAAAATCAAAAGGACTGTAGTGTTTAAAACTTCTGGTTGTAATATAGACGGGTTTGGCGCGCGCTTTCTTCAATTTTAAGGTGACATAAACCAAGTCATGGTCGCTAATCGAGCTTTCCATAACCGTAGCCGTTTGAACTTGTCTTGTGTCCGATGCAAGGATAACATCTAGAATTGATTTCGAAGTCTCTGTAACTCGTGTTGGCGTGTTGATCAGTATTGACAAGTTATAGGAACGGCAGAAATTAACAAGGACATTAGCTCCAGGGAAAAAGAGATCAAGGGAAAAAGTTGGCACTTACAGAGTAGGGATCTATTCCTGCATAACATTTAAACCTCTCGCAGCTTGTTTTGTTATTATTATTCTAGGCACTGAGTAAATCGCAAAAACCTCGCAAAGATTGCACGCGATCACCTTCAACAGCCGCCATGTCGTTATTACCTGGTATGTATGACGGCGGCATAGGTACGGTTGCTGTGGGATCACGTGACGCATGCAAAACCTCTATTTGGGATCAAAAAATATTTCTGAGCTAGGAATCCAATTAACTTGAAAATGTGCCCTCAAAATGTGGCTTCGTAGCACATATGTTAATATCGGTGCTGTTGATGGAATTAAGGACACATATCTCCAGTACTTACCAACAGGTAATCCTTTTTCATTGCAGCTGAGCTTGTCTTCAGTTCTTCGAATGTCATTTTCTCGTACTTTATACTCGATGCACGACAAAGCTTTTAATTCTCCATTTGCTGCTGATTCAACAACAGCGCAGCGAATTTCCCGTCCCTCTATGTAACTGCCGAAAAAAAATGAGAAGAAACGAAGTAGTAAATCGTTGAATAGGATTAACTTTTTTAATTGAAAAACGTTCGAAGGCTGCAAAATTACACATAGTCTCTAACAAGGTGTGTGGCCCCACTCCAATGAATACAAAGGAGGGGTCGAATTATTATGATAAAGTAATCTAGTACGTTAGGAAAGCCCAACGAGTCTGCATTCCTGAAATAGCTTGTTTAAACGTTCTAAGGCCTGCTTAGTGCACTAATAGGTTTTGCAGCCTCCTGTTATCTTGTTGTCTTGGTATCCCGCCAGAACTTTAGAGTGACCCTTCGTTTCTTTTAAACAATTCAGCCATGTTCACTTGTACACGCTTCCTCGACTTCTACACTTACTTGACAGTAATGCCTACCTTTCAATGATAACATGATCTGAATACGATAACGCATGCTCAATAGCTGCGTTGAGCACCTTGGAGTCTTTCACTAATCACACCGCTTTGGTGTCTTCTCCTTTACTCGCTTTAACAACACATGGATACGTAATGTGTTCAGACTCTAGAGGGTCACCTGTGACAAAAGAAATCTCTAAGTCAATCCGATTTAAATTACAAATCATTTTTTTTTTAGTCGATGGTGAGTTACTAGCGTCAACAAAGCCTCGTAGTTTCATGGGAAAACGGTGTAAAATTGATACAAATTGATGCAATTACTTTTTTAATTTGGAGTGGTGCTATCAAGAGAGGAAAGACTTGGTAAGTTACGAGTCGGGTCCAATTTGAAACTGTTCTCTTTTCTATAAGTCTATTTTCAACACCTTAAACTACTCAGTATTGTGAACTTTTTTTCGCTAACCACATGCTTTATTTTTCACTTGAAAGAAATAGCAGAGCACAGAAGCTTGAGAAGGAGCTCAAAAAGGGGGTCTACAAATTTCGTTTTCCCTTACAAGAGTGTCGCTTGTACCTTTGTGGCAAATAAATCCATCAGGGCATTAAACATCGCCGTAAGAGACCAAAACACCGTGCGTAATTAGTTTGTCCATGGAAAGATATCGTGATTCCACTGATCCACCTACTAATGGAATATCCAATGCATCAAAGAGCGCCCTGTGGATAGGAAAACGAAAAGCCTCTGTCAGTATTAAAGATAAGAGATCTCTTTATTGTATGGCGGAAACTAGTTAAGTTATCATTCTCTTTAATTCATGTAAGGTTTCCTTTCTATTCTACACAATATTTCTATAAGCAATGAAGTTTTCATTCAAATGCGAGGCCATCAAGGCCAATTTGTATATACACAATGAAAGAAAATCATGCGTGCTATTCTTAAAGAGATCTATTTATTGACCACTTTTGCAATATCAAAGAATCAAAGTGTGCCCTATGATAGGGGCATAGAGCAGTGCGTAAGATCTACAAACGTCAAGGATTTAACGTTTGATAGCGAAAAAAACGACTCAATTGGCGCAAACTACGTTGGTCCGTGCAAACCATGTGAATAAAAAATTTACGAGAACTCGCAAAATGACGCAAAAGTCACGGAGTTAGTCATTAAAACCAAAATTGAAACCTAAAAAACCCCTCAGTAAGTGATCTGACCTGTAAGTTGTTATTCCTTTTAAACAAAAAAAATGGAGTAGAGCCATATCTGGTTGTATCACATGTTTTATGTGCTGCAAAGCGGCAGTGATGTCCATTTTCTTGAGACTGTTTCCTCTTTCTTCCAATTTTGTCAAATCCATAATATCAGACAGTCTTTTCACAAATGACCAAGAACCAGCTGGTCGCACGAGGGCGTAAACAAAACAACAATCATGTTTTGGGGACTGCATTTCCTCGGGAAACGAACCTCCATACAGCATGTTTAACTTGAAGCTGAATTCATCCGAGGGTGAACCCAAAACATGTAAAATCTGAGACAATAAGAGATTTTTTTACAGCGAGCCTCGCTGCAATGAAAAAGATAGGTCATCGTGCTTGCTTAAGAGATATAATGGCCCAATCTTACCCCAATTTCCGGCAAGTTATGCCTGTACAGTCGGATCTCGATTAGCTGTATGCGGCCGACCAAGTTAAGAAAGGTAACGGAAGGTGGCGGGGAAGTAATTTTAGATAGAAAGGAAATCATATTTTGTAGAATGCATTTAGACTTTTTTCACGTGAAATGGGGCGATTGAATATATATGACAAACAATAAAAGAACTACGTACAGCCGATGGAAATTTGAAATTTTTTATCTTCGGCTGTGGATACAAACAAATTTTTGTAGAGTTGCTTAGCTTTTAATTTTTCCGGAATCGAAAGTCGAGATTGCAAAATTCAAGTGAAAAGCAAGCCTACTGTGATTAACGCCTTAAACAAGTCAAGGTACTTTCTTTCGTCATACAACAAGTTACATATTGTAAACATCATTCTTCTTGATGCCTTTCCCGGTGTCACCGATGCCTTTCCCGATGCCTCCGTTGGTTAATATAGTAGTAAAAATATTGTTGCATTCAAAGCGTTTGGAAAGTTACTTAACTTTTTAAGTAGCGAAAGTATAACTCGGTAACATTTTGGCTTTACAACACAATTGTTTTCTGCAAGTTACAAAACGTAAATTTAACTGTTCTTGATGTTTTTCCGAATGCCACCGATGCCTTTTCCGATGCGTCCATTGTTTCTTACAGCAGTAAAAGATGTACGCACAATCAACACTTTTGAAACATTGATTAAAATTTTAGTTAGCGAAGTATACTGTTAATATTTCGACTTTACAACACTATTGTTTTCTGCAAATACAACTGATCTATCACTATATGAAGTATTAAAGTTGTTTCCCCGCTGACCACTCTTATTTTGGTGTTTTCTTCTTTCTCCGCTCGTCGCCCGTGATGTAGTCACTCCCCTAATTCTGGGGGTCTAATTTTGGGGCTTAGGCAAAACGTTCCTTTTTCTACGCGATTTGAGCCTGAAAACTTTCTTAACATGTTCCTAAAGTTGTCTCGTATAGTATTTCAACAAATCGAATGAACAGTTTGCTATGATGTGGTATTAAGTTGCTTGTCACATGGTTCTTTAATGCCGCGAACAATGTGTCCTGCCAATCAATCCTTGTTAACTTTGGCTTCACAAAAAGCAAATTGAAAAAAAAAGTAAGACCAGGGAATCTCTGAACTTTCACGTTAATTGTATAACTATAATAGCGGAGCTCGCAGAGCCCCATAATTATACAAAATAGTAAGAACCCATCAAGCCGAAAAAATTTGGATGTACGACCGTACGACCGATCGTACAAAGTGCTACTTTTAGCATGCGCGGCCGACTGTACCACGGGCACTATCTTAAAATCAGTCCTCTACACAGACACGGAGAAGTTGCCAATGAAAATCATTGATATTACCACGCACTTTATCCATAGTAGGAGCTTTAGTTTTGTTGAAGAGACGTGCGGGGAAAAAATGCGAGCTCCGCTTTTAGGCTTGCCTAAATCTATATATTATGTCCCACTAGTACAGTACCAAATTAGCAATAACAAGTGTTGCGATCAAAAAGGAACAGCGTCATGGTTGGACATGCGCATAGAAACATCATGTTTAGAATTTTTCAGTTATTTTTTTTTAATTAAAAAAAATAACATCCATGTTAGCGTACAGAGAGTGGTATGTTGTTCGCACCAATCAGATCGTTTAGGGTATGTAACTCGCACCAATCAGATCGCCGCATTAGGGTATGTATCTCGCACCAATCAGAGCGTCTTTTTTTTTCTTTGGTTTGAGAGGCGTTCAAATTTCAACGAAGTAAGGGGGGATTCGGTGAGAGCGGTTCGTAAAATGGAGTCATCTTTTAGAATGAGAATGGTGGATAGTTGTTCGAGAGAAATTGGAGTTCTGTGCACTGTAGCACGATCATGGTTATTGTTCCTTCACGACGAGAGTGAGTGGAACAATTTTTAATCAAATATTGCTTGAGGTGTTGATGAATTGCACCAAGCATTTTGATTTGAGCAGTTCTTTAACGGCAAGCTGTCTTGCAAGATTCATGATTTGTTGAGTGTGCCGGCTATATTTTTCTGGATTGGTTTGCTCGGTGCTATTTCTAGATGAATGTCTGATTAAAATTAACTATGGACGATTTTGTGTATGTTTTCGATGCCTGGAGAAAGTGATCTTGTAGGGTCGTTTGTGTTCAGATACCATCGTTAGCATGTTTATTTGATTTTGTTGTCTGGAATGAATGATTTACGGAGGTAAGTTAATATGATGTGATCTACTAACGTCGAAAATATATCAAGTCGAAGGAACAGTTTTGGTCTCGGTTCGCATTTTTGTCAACAAAATAAATACATACCGCTTAAAAAAATGATAATACGGACCACGTGCAAAGTTGTCAATTGTTTCTCGCATGTTGCGCGTGTTAAATGTTCAATAGTGACATCTCGTTTACATCTACATCTACATCTACTTTTATTTCGTTAGTAAAATCTGTACAGATTTGCACTGATTATGTAGAATGACTGTGGTATTAGATTGCGTTTGATATGAGTAGCATGTAGCACTAACTAGTGTTTGAATTACATCAGGGTATCACGAAAGCTGAGACCTAAGATCCCTCGAAAACTAAGACCCCTCGAAGAACTTTTGGATACGGGATATTTTAAAAGAAAGAAGAAGCTAAGGTGATCTTTTCAACCTGAAGGGCTTACAACTTGGAGATGGTGAACTCTTCTTGAAGTGTATATATACAGGCTACTGAGCTGCAAAATTAAACGTTAAATATCGATAAGTAAACTTTTCACTGTTAAAGTTTCTCTAATTCAGAAAGAAAAAGTGAGCTTTCTGTTTCTCTTTTCTTATTGAATAAAATTAACCACGCATTAGTGTGGATGGGGCCTGAATTAAAGAGTGCGTAATTAACAGTGACCTACGTCAGCGAAGCAGAGAATGTTTTCGATGTGCCGCGTTTTGAGCGAAAGGCCGTTTTAATGTATTCTGCTGGAACAAGTTGCCTGTTTTTCAATTTCCGGTAAACTTAAAACGCAATTTTTAAGATCAGTTATTCCAATCGCGGCTCTCGTGTGTGACTTCCGGTAGTATTCGTCAGGTTTATTCCGTTGTGTAATATTTGATCGTGAGTCTCTCGGATAATCAATTCCACAACATGATGTTTTGAATGTAACAGCAATGGAGTTTTGACTTCTGGATTTAACAGACTGTTTTGGATTCTTCCCTTACATCTTATAAGACCTCTAATGTCTACGTAGAGGTTGAATTGTCGAACGAGCGGTGGAACAGGTGTTTTTGCCGTTGACATCATGTGACACATTTCATCTGGAAAGGATTGATACTGTATGGACTTGATCCACAGTTCTTCTGTATGTCGAAGTTCTTCAGTATCTAAATTCAGACTTCTCTCGAATCCTGTTCTCCTGAAGAATCGTACAACGTGGGCGGTTACACGCAAAAGTTTCTTCCAGCTGCTATAGCGGGTTTTATCAACGACTTCGTGAACGCTGCACTTGCGAAGTCGTCATCAAAGCGTGTGTGGTAGTCGCCGGATTCTGCACAATTTCTTGCAAGGCGTTTCCGTTACCCAAATAAACGTCACTCTCGAGCGGCCATTCCTTCTCAGGTCTGCGTAGAAATTCAGGGCCTTTCCACTATCTCTTCTCGGCGACTAATTCACTTGCTGTCGTACCCCGTGACGGAAGCCTGATCAGAATCAAGTGGGTTTTCGTTTGTAGTCTTAGTGCAGGATTCGTTGTTGAAGGCCTAAATGTAATAAATGTCCTAACTGCGATAAAGTTTTAAATATAATAACATTTGGTCCTAAATGTAATAAAGCCTAAATGTAATAACATTAGGTCCTAAATGTAATATGCCTCGAATGCAGTCGTTTAACTGCTCTGGCGCATTGTTGTTATAGCGGACATCCCCATTGACATGTTTCAGAGACAGCTGTTGCACCAAAGAATCCTCCACCAGTACATTATTTTTATAGCTGACGTCCACATTGAGATGTTAAAGTGACAGCTGTAACACCAAAACAATGCTCTGAAGACTTAAGTAGAGAAGCATTGGCTGCAATCCGTTATACTGATGAACAATTGGCACCAAATGACAGCTGGCAAAACAATGAGTACGCTGACAAATACCTCCCCATATATCATTGGCTCAAACTCTTAAGTACAATAGCTTTTGGAAAAATGTGATGAAAGTTACACTTGTGTGATCAGTGATGGAGTTAACAAATCATAAACCAAATTACAAACTTGGACAAGGGAGTCCGCTGACTTGTAGTTCGAACACTTTGCAGGCTCGGATATATATTTTTTGTCTTTCCTTGCCTGAATAGACCTTGCTAGCGTGTCCATTTTATTTCCCAATTCGGACCTCGTGACCACTTTAGAGAGTTATTTCTTTCAAATTTACGAATATCTTCGTGATTATATAAATATGAACAGAATAGTTTTTCTCCTCAAGAGAACGTAATTGGAAAAACTATGTTCTCTTGATCTTTAAATGCACGCAACAAATTTGACAAACGCATAAGGTATTGCACGGGTCTGCATCCAAGTTATATACTCAGTGACTTACATTTAATAGACGTTTAACAAAAAGGTATAGAGCATGTCATCAATGACTGAACTCACCGACGATTGGATGCACGAGAACATCCAGGAGACTGACTTAAGGAATCGAACGAGGGGCCAAAAAAAAAGAAACAACAATCAACAAGTTGCCAGGATCATGGATCCACTACTTATTTTAGGACAATATAATTCTTTTCTTTTAGTCTCGGTCAACGGCACCTCTCTGTGCAGGCAAGTTGAAAATGCAAAACCTAAAGCAAAGTATTCCCGCTGAACGAGCTCACTAACGCAAATTTTTTGGGCTCCAAAATAATAAGGCAGTTGTTGCTAAAAATTAGTTCCAATGGAAGAGGTCGTACTGTAATTTAAAATAATCGACAGGTATTTTAACGCATACTTGTTACTCGATTACGTCTCATACGAGGCCGAAAACAGTCACACGAGTGAGAAATGATGAACATTAAAAATGGTTGTTTAGGTTGAAGGCTGTAATGTCCCGGGATCCTTGAGCCACAGGAATCGCAACATTCCTCTGTCTGTTTCGTTAATTCCAACCATTAGAAACGCCTTTTCAATGTCGGCTGTCAGACTAATCTTGTGCCACCGGAATTTTATCAGCATGTCGAATAACTGAGGAGTGAAATTTGGCCCAGTCTGGAGACAATGATTCAAGTTGTCTTACGGTATCTTCGGATGATAGCGTGGCGTGGTAGGTAGTGCACATTTTCTCTTTCTTTCTCGTTTGGTTCCTACAAGGGGATCTTCGATTCCATTGTTCAATTGTTCTTCAATTATTGGATTGTATTCCTTAATTAGTTCCGAGCCGCGCTACCGAAATACATAAATAATAGGTTAAAATAGACGCAGTTGATCAGATTTCATTTCTGGCGTGTATTGCGCGGTAATAAATGTGAACCCCAATCAGAAATTCGCTTTGTTATTGCCATTATACTTCTACAAATTATCGACATGCAACAGCAGCAAATGTTTTCCTTGTTCATCCTGTATCAGAGATGGGTAAATGAATATATGCAAATCCTGAATGTCGCTTTTCTAAGAAGACGGCGGAATTTACGTAGAACTCGTGTTGCGCCTTACACGTGGACCATTCCTCGCCCAGCCGAATCATGATTTGATATTCATTACAACGACCCGATTTCCACTGGAGTACTTTCGGCAGCAATTAAAGGTTAACAAAAACACTTTTGAAATAATACTTCACATCCTTAGTCCGAAATTGGAGAGACAAAATTCAAGATTTAGGAATTGTTGACCTCCAGAGAAAGTGCTTGCTTTGGGACTTTATCGTTTGGCTCACAGAAATTCATATTCAAGTATTTGTCCGGCATTTAACGTGGGAAAATCGACTGTTATAGAGGCGGTATAAGATGTTGTTAATGGCCTGTATGAACTACGTAACGAACGCATAAAATTTCCAGAAACTCTTTCAGAGGTAAATTCATTAATTGCGACGCTTGCAGACCTCACCAATTTACCAAACGTTGTGGGTGCAATTGATGGCTCGCACGTCAGAATAAAGGCACCTAACGAAAGTGCACCGGATTACTTTAGTAGATATCAATAGCACGACTTCATGACACAGGCTATTGTTGATGGCAGAAAGATTTTCATCGACTTCGCATGTGGATTTCTTGGGAGCATGCACGATACGCGTGTATTAAGGCGAAGTACTATTTTTCAAAAAGCAGAACAGGGAGACATCCTGATCCAGCCTCCGTACCTCTTAGGTGACAGTGTTTACCCTCTTTCCCCTTGGCTAATGAAACCGTATCCTGAAGGCACACGAGACCCGAGAGAAATAACATTTAACAAAGAACTTTCGTCCGGAAGAGTAAAGGTTGAATGTGCTTTTGGAATATTTAAAACTAGATGGAGAATACTACTAAAACGATTTGATAGTAAAATAAGTTTTGCAATACGTAGTGCCGTAGCGTGTGCAGTTTTGCACAACATCTGTATCAGAAGTGGCGACGAATGGCAGGAAGATGAAGGTAACAATGATTGCTGCCCTGGAGATCATGCTCCGAATGTAATCCGCGATGGAGAGGACATTAGGGAAATCCTAAAAAGATTATCTTTAAATGTTGATGTGAACGTGAACATTTTATTCTACTAGTTTCAGTTTGTTTGGCTCCAAAATCATTGTCATGCTGATTTGATGATCACTTTTTTCTATTCATAAAATTAACTGTAATTAGATTTTATTTCCATCCATGAGTTGCTATTGTAAAATTGAATATATCATGTATGTAAACGTAAATCCAAATTTACTGTAAAGATATAAAAGTCCACTGACACGGAGTCAATAATGTATGAATCGGAAACAGCAACAACGTATAACATTAAATTATACATTGAAAGTATTTCCAATAAACAAAGTTGCAACATTCTACAAATGTACATGCAGATATTGTCTTCATCGAGTCTATGAGTTCCAGAACCATTGACATAAATTGCATCAGTTATTTGTTGTTAATATTATTTTTCAGAAAAGTGGTCAAGGCGCCTACTAGTAGATTCATGTTGTTGGCTTGTTGTTGTTGTACTGCGGTAAAATTTTCCATGAACTTGTTCATGTCTTGTCGCTGCCTTTCCATCCCTGACACGAAAGATTTAATAGGCTCTATCTCTTTATCTTGCTCTTTGGCTGTAGCTCTCCTACGCTTCTTTTTGTGATCCCTTCTAGCTTCTGGGCTCATTTCTTGACCCGCGGACTCAATAGCGGCAGAGACCGCTTCACTTGTCCCAGCTTCGGCCACGTGTTGTAATGCCACTACATCCCTGCAGCCAAGAACAGAATCTATTTCTTCATAGAAGAAAGATTGCCTTCTGTGTCCTCCAGTCTGTTTACTATTCCAATACTCGACGATTTTGTACCGCTCGATGAGAAAATTTATCTTCTTACATTTATCGCCCGTGCGCTTGGTTCCAAACTTACGATTTAACTCGCGCGCAATTTCTTCCCACATTTTTCGTGCATCTTTTCTCTCCAGTAGCTCGTGATCTCTTTTGAGAATTTCGAGCAGGGCTTGTGGATCGCTTACACTCTCACGAGAAGCCGAAAAATGGAACCCCCCACAATAAACACACTACGATGGATCTCTTTTTTGTGTAGTTTGAGACCCATTATGCGAGAATAGGGTTGAATTAGTCGGCCTTCTCATCGGGGTCTCTTTGTTTCTCTCTAAATGTTCATTCGCATTTACACCATCGCTGATCTCTCGGGCCTCAACTTTCTTTCGGATGACATTTACCTCGTGCGCGGTGCTTCTGATTTCGGTCGGTGATTTCGACATTATTACTGGGATGGAGAGACTTCCATACTGACTAGAACTTGCTCCCAAATAATCTAGACCACGCATATTAATGCTTATCTAATCGTACCCAAAGCGAAGCTGGGCGGTGTTTTCATTTATACATACAAGAATTTTGAGAATTTCATACACGTGTTTCGAAATAATGTTCTAAGGCCAAAACTTTTACTCAGAATATCTGCTGCAGATTTGAAATTGGCCTCAGTTCTTGGAAACCCTTAAATTGAACGCGCGGCTTGACCTTCCAATAACGCGTACAAATGATGAAATTTATCGATCAGAGTTAGCTGCGGGTTTGTGTGAATGGAACCGTTGAAACTGTCCCAGAAGTTTTGCCATTACGTAATATCACCTTGGAATTTTGGCAAAACGAGTCTCGGCAATTTTGCTCTTGGTTGGTGAGCCAAAGGATAAACGTAGCTCGGATTAGCGTTCTCTCTAATGCTGCCGTCATTACTATTAGGCAATGCTAAATTCGTACCTTGTGGTTGATTAAGAGTCGCAGAAACTCCAGCTTGTATCGTCGGTTCCATTCCAAGCCCAGCTACGCTCCCCGGTCCATGAAGAGTTTGTTCGTTTTCTAAATCCACAGGTTGTTGAAGAGTAGATGCTTGTAATGTGAAGGGGGAGGTTTCGTGTCCATGCGTTGTCTTTATTTTGTCGCTAGAATCTTGACTTGTTGCGTCCTTAACAGCTCGAATCTTCGAGAGAACTCGCAGATTCATTTCTTCGGCTAGTTCACTTTCTGCTCCGATTTCGTCCACGTTACAAACTTCGATAATTTCTTCGTCCAGAGATTTCGCTAAGTCGAGTTTTGCGCCCAATAATTCCACGATGACATGTAGGCGTGGCGTATCCAATTATCCTGTTGCAGTAATCATCTGCTTCCTTCATAAGTTTAGTTGACACAGCTCGATTGCCGCTGCGCTTGGCGCGGGTTAGTGTTAATTCCTCTGACATACTTCGTTCTGACATGCCTCGTTCGTTCCTCTGACATACTTCGTTCATACTTCCATTTCATAAATCGATTTGTGTTCTCCAAAACGTACTCGCTTTCATTAACAACAACCGAATTTTGAATGACACACACACAAATCATACAGGACTGAAATATTAAACCGAACTTGTCATTCTTCCATTACAAGAAGTCACATTATCCAATTTCACTCGGATACTGAGATAAATGGGTTATTCATATTTTAGGGCAAACGTTTATCAAGAAAATTCTTAGCCTGGCGCGAATTATAATTTTCATCAGCAATCTATAAATGGCATCGAAAGACAATTGAAAACCCACACAGCCGTCAAGCAACCGACCATGCGACGAACGCATTGCAGATATGAAAAAGGCAATTCAAACTCTAGAATCACAGGAGCCATTTAACAACGCTCGATGTTCAGAATGCGTTTTTAAGGGGTCTTTTAATTTTTTTTTTTTGCCGCAAAAGTAAAATTTTCTAGCATGATAGTCAAAACGGCCTTTCGCTCGAAAGGCGGCATTTGGAGAAAATTCTATATTATGGTATATGGTAATTAGGTATTGAAGACTGAATTGGATCATCGTGAACTTCTCAAAGTCGTGACTCGAACTGTATTCAAGTGTTGTGTTATTTAGTTGCGCTATAATTGGCCATGAATTCAAATAGGGGTCTTGGTTTTGGAGTGTTTTTCAAGTGCGAAAACCTGAATCCTGAACCAGTCTTTCGAGGGGTCTCAGTTTTCGAGGGATCTTACGTCTCAGCTTTCTTGACACCATTACATCAAAGCTGATTGAGATACCTTCTGCAAGTGAGAAATATTCCTGCTGAGAGAACTTTTGCTGCAGTTTTCATAGTTGAGTATGCAAAAAGTCATTGATTAGTCTTAGAGCGTGATGGAACCAGATACTAGCTCCGTATTGTCTCTCTTTAAATTTCTGTCTCTTATCTTTATTGGCTTATCGAAATTCAAAGCGATCACATAGGCTTCGTCAGAAGAGTATATTCAGTTACCAATTTTTAGTTCCCTTTGATTTTCATTACGATACCCAAAATAATTACCGTGACACAGTCTTTTGCCTCTTAAGAACGCTATCAGAAGATAAAATACATGTATTTCAGGTTCAACGCAGACTTTCTTTACCTCGATCTGCGGGTTATGATCTTTAATACGCTATATCATATATCGATTGCATGTATCTATACAGTTAAAGTTGCACTAAGCGGTCGTCCACGCTTTAAGTGACTGTTCAATACAGGTGGAAGACAGTGCGAACAGGCCGTTGGAACTCACTCAAAGGTGACTACGACCGCTTAACAGTGGTGAAAATTACCGCAATTAAGGGGAGAGAAATTTGAGACGGTGACAACAGGGTGACTGCTTAATAAGCTGCCGCTTAATGCAGGTTCGACTGTACTTACCAGTTGTTACTGTAAATACTTGGCACTGCTATTGATAACTATACTGCCTGTTGGTAATAAGAACATAATGTCAGTTTCAAGGTGATTGTTTTAAATAAGGCCAATTAGTAAATAATGTTACATTCTGAGTTTGTAAACAAAACAAATGTAAGGTTGAGTTTCTGAGAAAACAATGAAATAAAAGTAAACCATGTGAGTCAACATTGAATATCACCTGCTATGTGTGAAGAACTTTCTTTTTTATGAGGAAAAGTATCTTGAAAATAATAAAATGTCCTTTACTTTATCAGTGAGGACCATAGAAAGAAAGAATGATAAGCAGGTGAGGTTTCTCATTACAATTATTAAAAAATAAACTATACCTTTAACGAATAATCATATTAAACTAGCTTTATAAGCACTTCGTATGTCTATTTCTAAGAGTCTATTTCTCACATCCTACTTGGTAGTGTAACGTGAACGGACAAGATCACTCCACTAAGACAGAGTCACCGCAAGTTAAAACATGTACGTGGAAAGTTGGGTATAAGGGTTTCACTGACAATACGAACAGCGAGGTACTGGGGTCTTTAACCAAAGTTATGTAATATTTGGTTTGCGGTCCCTTAATTGCACAATGGCCAAGGCATACAGAGGATTCATGTTAGCCGATGATAAAAGTGATGTCATGAACTTGATAACAGGCTGTATTGGTTCAAGCTCTCGACGCGAATTAGGACTTCACGCGTAGATGCAAGAGTATTTCTCATTCTCTATAACACTCTATATTTTATCGTCACTCAGGCCGATGACCTCCCGTGTGAAAAAGACCTCATATTCGAAATGATTCCCTGGTGACCTTGTCGCGGCTGAAAATTATTTAGAAAATTTTAGTTTAACAAGCCTGGGTGGCTGCCAGTTCCCTTCGAGCTCCCTCTCGTTTTCTTTTTCATGTAAATAACGTTTTCAATAACTTTTTGGATGAGACCCTGTTATTTTGTAGACATGGAAAGTCCAAGTCTAATGACCAAGTCCAACTTTCCGCTTTTTAATCAACTGTTTCTCTAAACAGAGGGTCCCAATAGGTTTTTCGGGATCCGGGATTGGGCTTATTTGAAGGCCGGGATCAGGGAATTCAGAGGGGAGCGAGATGCGGGATTGTTATCATGAACGGGACACGGGAATCGGTGATTTTGAGGAGCAGGATTCGGGAAATAATCACTTAAACGAACTGATAGCGGGATGTCCGTTAACGATAATTTTTTAAGAAAGTGATCTACTCAGTCCATGAAAAGTACCTGGCGTACAGGTTCCCTTGCATTCAATAGGCGGTCGGGCTGCTCAGCGACACCTTTCAGTTATTGCGCGGGAATGGAAATTCTATCAGCAGCGAAGTTACCGAGTTACCAAAAGTCTTCAATGGCCCACAGGGTAACGTGGCATCTGACTGTTGCGTCAACTGAAAGACTTAACGGCCTTGAAAACCTTCAGCAAGTCTCAGAATTTTACCGATATGACGCTCTTAACCCTTTTTTCTTTTCCTTTTTGCCCTTGTTTCTCGGTTTGCCAGTGACTTCCACCAAAATTTGTCCTCCGTGCTTTAAAAGCAAGGTGCTGTAGCTATGTTCAGACCTGATCAGTGCACGTGTATTGTAGCTTCAAATAGACATTAAAGCACATATGTCATCTTCAGTAATCTTTCCGATCCAACAATGCTGGTGAGTACTACGTCACCGCACCACAAAAAAAACATATATTAACCATCCCTCGATATAACGAACATTTTGGTTGTTTTTCCGCAAATTCGTTAAATCGAGGTTTTCGATAAAACAAACCCTAGATATAACGAATTAATTTCTCCAGTCCCTTGGCACTTGGTAAAATCGAGGTTCCACTGAACCAGTAATTTAACCGTTACCACCTGTACCGATGGCACCACAGAGCATACAGAAGATGAGGGAATGGGCGAAAACATTTGTTGCAGAAGCAAAAGTAAACATTTGTTGCAGTGCGTCAGCGCTCTGCCACACAGAGACAAGGGCGGCAAGAGTTTGAACTCCCCGTCGTACCTCTATCAGAGAGAAATTCAGCCAGGCGAACTGGTCAGCCTCGAATGCTCGGACTTCGAGGAGCATCACGAAAATAGCGGGAAACAAAACGAAGAGGAAGATGGAATATTAGAGCGCGATTCCCCGCGTGATGATGGTGACACTCCATCTTTGGAAAGAGAGGCTGATTTTTACCTTGGAGGAGGTTCCCGCTTCGAAAGAAGTATTCGCTTCACTTTGATATTGACCTGTCTTTACGAATACTTTTCTCCGAAATCGAAGTTAAACGGAAGGAAGTCGTTAACTTTACTAACGTACGATAATCGTGTAAAACTTTTAAAACTTCTAAAATGAACGATATCGTCATTTTGGTGAAAATAGACAAACTTACGCCTTACGGTGACCGTAGACTTCAACGGATCAACGCTGGTTGAGAAAATCATCGCCACCGAATAGGCCCTCTTACGTTGAATGGACTAAGACAGCATTTCATGATCGGAATCGGGATTAGCCGGTATAAACCGTCGGGATTGCGGGATTGAAAGAAAATTTTAGTCGGGATCGCGGGATTGAAGAACCCTGTTGGAGACCCTCTAAGTAAGCTTACACTGTCGAAAACGACGAATCCTTGTAAGATAAATTACCTTTCTTGGAAACCGTAAAGACAATTCTAAAGAGAAAACTGAGTGATTTATTTTGCATCAAAACGCTTCCTTACATTTTGTTAGTGTCGTCATTTCGTTGACTTTATCACAGATTAACATTGTTATTCTCTTGTTTACGCTTGCGCAGCAAAGTATTCTCCACCATCATGTCAAACAAACTTTCATCTGTAAAACCTGAATCCTTGGCGACTGTATTTACAACGCTCTGTGGACTAAAGGAACAGAATAAATTGCATTCTAGGAGGAATGGATTTCCTTCAATGTCGACTCGGAAGTCGAATAAACCAAAATCCTGTAAACCTAACTCTCGAAAAGCTCGGCAACTTTGTTGTTGAATACGATGAATCAGCTTCTCCTCTTTTCTGGGATCAAGGAACCATGGTTTATTTTCAGGAGATTTGCCTAGAATGAAAACAAACATAGAGTCAAGCAAATTGTTAATACAGTCTGGTTGAAAACTTTTCCCCTGAAATAGTATCATGAGTGTTAACGAAGATACTTGATGACTACTGGATGAGTTTCTTGTTATAGGCAGCAATTTAAACGTGAGACAATAGTAATCGAGAAGTCTCAGAGGAATCACTTCATATATTATTCGAAATAAAAAATTCGCAATTTAAGACGCGCTAACGTGGGGCATAGCCACGGGTCAAGTCTTCTGACTACCGAACAAATTGCTTAATCTAAAAGAGAGATTAATATTCACTCGAGTTCTGTCCTAAAGCCAAGTTCGCAGTCCTCACTTGAACAAAAAAAGCAAGCAGACGAAAGGCAGAAAAAAAACGAAAAGTTGTGCGAGAACTTTTCCAACAAACGGAAAGTCAGAACGGAGGAATTAAGGAAAGGGGAAAGGAAAAACATGAATGTTGACGTATCTGAGCTTATCTGTTAAAAAAGTAATATGCCATAGATTGAAGCTGGCGAATCTAGACTATGCTGAGTTTGTTAGATTGAATTTTTTTGCACTGAGCCATCATCTTCGGAGGCATCTATAATTTGGGGTCGCTTTTCCCACAAAGATACTTCTTATGGAAAGCTATAATGGACAAAAGAGATAGAGAATTTTTTCATCGAGTCGAGATTTTTTTTTTTTTTTCGCGTCGAGAATCTTTTTTTCTGAGCCGAGAATTTTTTTTCATGAATTCGAGAATTTTGTCATCCAGACGAGAATTTTTACTTCGAGTCGAGAATATTTTTGCCGAGTCGAGAATAATTTCTTCATGTCCTGAATTCTGACAATCAGTCGAGGAATTTTTTCTGGAGTCTAGATTTTTTTGTCGAATCGAAATTTTTTCTTATCGAATCGAGAATACCCAATATGTCATGCCGTCATTTGCCGCCAAAATGATCAAACAATATGGCGGTTTGCAGATCTGTTGCTGTCGTTTTTCAAGTTGCTGACGGTACTGTTAATTAAATAATTAGCAATGGCAAGGTAATGTCCAATTCTATGATTGCCATCGTCTGCCAGTGGATCAGACACTAGGCATTTTATGTCATCTGTTTGATTGTCAGTCAGTTGAATGATGCTTTCAGGCACAGAAACCATGTTATCTCTCTCGGTACTGGCCACAGGTCCATCAGGATCAACACCATACAGGGAAATATTAACTATATCAATGTCATGCACCCCAGAGGGAACAAACTCAGAGTACCAGAGTGCCAGGGGGGACGTGCTTGCCATAGTAGGTAGACCATGGTGATTCCAGTGGGAAATAAACTCATCCAAAGATGCCTGAATGGCCCGAACGTTAAGATAGTAAAAGACAAACAAATCACAATCATCATGTGCGTCAAGAATGCCAGTAATTTCCATAAAAATGAATAGATCAACGTGAAGTGAGGAAACAACCCTGTTAACCTCTGTTCAAAGCCTCTCTATCCTTTGATTGTGCATGCTGCATCCAGCTATGGAGCTTTCTCTATTTAGCCCCTTCTGATTAATCATGAATCGAGTAACATTCACGTTTCCAACGCCCCTATCTCTTCTAACTCGTGATGGAATTCCACATTCTTGTATTCCATCCATAAAGTATTGCAATACTGTACCTGCTAGGTTGTTGGTGAAACACTTTATGTAAACTATTGCTCTACTATACCCCTTAATACAACCGTACAAAACAAACCTCCAGTGGATTAACTTGGGATTTGGGTCAATGAGCCATTAATGGTTTGGTTTTTTAACATTATGCAGACGTCATTGAATTGCATATCTGTGCATTATGGCGTGGTTTACAGGATCAATTCTTTGTAATGCTTCCCGGATTTTTCACCTCTGAACATAAATGCCACGTAGTCTTAAAGCTTCTTGTACATATGTTTCACCAGAGGAAGGCCGCGTTATTCGTAAGATATCTTTTACATTCCAATCAAGTTCCTCTTCATTAACCTCGCTGTAATCAAGAATACCAAATTCTGTTGTTCTTCTGAACAGAGTCCTGGCACTAACACCTGAACACTTTACAATAACTGCCTACTGCATACCAGTGCTTCGAAGTACATCAATTCGTTCTGCTGTAATGTTGTATTTTGGTCTTCCTAATGAACTTCTTTCGCGGTAAGGTACACTACGAAACTTAGCACTGACTTGAAAAGAAGCAGTATTTTTATGCCTGATGTGGTTTAGTAACTCCCGCAAGAAGTGTGGAAGGTCGTCAACCAGCACTTTTATCTCTAAAAAGCCTTGGACATTGGCGAGAACTAAAGAAAACGCTGCGATTATTTCAACAAAGCCTTCCAAGCGATCGTGTTTACATTCCATTTTTCTCTCGTTTCCTGGAGCTGTGCATCGTTATATATGGGAAATGCAATCCTGTATAGACAACAGAAACCTCTCCAAGTCCTCCACATTACCGTCAGCAACTTGAAGAACGACAACGATGTATAAAAAGGCTACGTAACCAACAGATCTACAAACTGCCCTATCGTTTGATCGTTTTGGCGGCAACTCGGGTGTTCTCGACTTGATGAAAAGATTTTCGACTCAGAAAAATTCTAAACTAGTTGTCAGAATTCGACTCGAAGAAATAATTCTCGACTGGCTTGCCATAACTTGTAGAGCAGGGATCTACTCCTGCAAAACATTTAAGCCTCTCGCCGTTTTTTTTTTCTTTTTTTTTTTCATTTATTTATTCTCAGCACTAAGGGAATCGTAATAACCTCGCAAAGATTGCACGCAATCGCCTTCGACGACCGCCATGTTGTTTTACCCGGTATGCAAAATGGCGGCATACGTACGGTTGCTGTGGGATCACGTGACGCATACAAGACCTCCGCTATTTGGGATTCAAAAAATTTATGGGCAGGGAACCCAAGTAGCCTGACGACGCCCTGAAAATGTGGCTTCGTAGCACATATGTTAATTACCGGTGTTGTTGGTGGAATTAAAGACGTTTATCTCCAGTACTTACCAACAGGTAATCCTTTTTCATTGCAGCTGAGTTTGTCTTCAGTTCTTCGAATGTCATTTTCTCGTACTTTATACTCGATGCACGACAAAGCTTTTAATTCTCCATTTGCTGCTGATTCAACAACAGCGCAGCGAATTTCCCGTCCCTCTATGTAACTGCCGAAAAAAAATTAAGGAGGAAACGAAATAGAAAATCATTGAATAGGATTAATTTTTTTAACTGTAAAACGTCATAAGGCTGCAAAATTACACATAGTCTCTACGCAAGGCGTGTGGCCCCACTCCAATGAATACAAAGGAGGGGTCGAATTATTATGATAGAGTAATCTACTATGTTACAGGAAAGCCCCACAAGTCTGCATTCCGAAAATAGCTTGTTCAAAGTCTAAAGCCTGCTTGGTACACTAGTAAGATTTGCAGCCTCTTGTTTAGTGTCCCGCCAAAACTTACTTCGTACTTCAGAGTGACCCGTTGTTTCTTTTTAACAATTCAAGCCAATTTCACAGGAAAACGCGAACGACCAAGTCGGGATTGGTTTTCGCTTTACCATTTGATTGGTCGAGAAGGTGGTACGATTATTTTTACCAATTACAAAGCATACTAAAGAAAAAAACTAATGTCAACTCGGATTACTTTCGACAAGCAATTAAAATTGCTTTCTTTTAATTCATGCATGTCTCAAACCTCATTGAGAACCATCTGATCTAAGAGCTAACAAACTTAAGCTTTAAGGCTTTTTCAGGAGATGCACAAACTTTTTTCAAGAAAAACGTCTGTGAATAAACAGGTTTCCTCGTATTTTGAGTCACTTACAGTCAAATTTACACAAGTATTTTGAATGCTTCCATGTATTTAAACAAATGCTTTCATCGACAAGTCAGATTCATCCGATTTTGGATCCGACTTACAGTTTCCTTCATATATAAGCTTGACAACAACTTGGCCTATCGGCATATCAATATCATCACGGTCAAAACAGCCAAACCATGTTCACTCCTACACGCTTTCTCGACTACAACACTTACTCAACGACAATACTACCTTTCAATGATCACATGGTCTGAATACGATAACGCATGCTCAATAGCTGCGTTGAGCAATTTGGAGTCTTTCACTAATCGCACTGCTTTGGTGTCTTCTCCTTGACTTGCTTTGACAACACATGGATACCTAACTTGTTCAGACTCTAGAGGGTCACCTGTAGCAAAAGAATTCTCAAAGTCAATCCGATTTAAATTACCAATCATTTTTTATTTGTCGGTGGTGAGTTACTAGCGTCAACAAAGCTTCGTAGTCTCATAGTAAAACGGTGTAAAATTAATGCAAATTGTTACAATTAATTTTTTAATTCACAGTGGTGCTATCAAGAGAGGGAAGATTTGGTAAGGTATGAGTCGGGTCCAATTTGAAACTGATCTCTTTTCTATAAGTCCGTTTTCCAACACCTTAAGCTACTCAGTGTTCTGTACATTTTTTCGCTAGCCAAATGGTTTATTTTTCATTCGTAGGAAATAGCGGAGCACAGAAGCTTGGGAAGGAGTTCAAAAAGGGGTCTAAAAATATCGTTTTCCCTTACAAGAGTGTCGCTTCTACCTTTTTGGTAAATAAATCCATCAGGGCATGAAACATCGCCGTAAGAGACAAAAACACCGCGTGTAATGAGTTTGTCCATGGAAAGATATCGCGACTCTACTGATCCACCCACTAATGGAATATCCAATGCATCAAAGAGCGCCCTGTGGATAAGAAAACGAAAAGCCTCTGTCAGTATTAAAGATAAGAGATCTCTGTATTGTATGGAGGAAACTACTTCAGTTACTATTCTCTTTGATTCATGTAAGGTTACCTTTATGTTCTCCACAATATTTCTAAAAGTAATGAAGATTTCTTTCAAATGGAAGGCCATGAAGGCTAATTTGTATACACACAATGAATGAAAATCATGTGCACCATTTTGAAAGAGATCTATTTACTGATCCTTTTGCAATATCAAAAGAATCGAAGTGTGCCCTATGACAGGGGCGTAGAACAGTGCGTAAGATCATCAGCAGACGTAAGGATTTAACGTTTAGTAGCGAAACAAACGACTCAATTCGCGTAAACTAACTTGTTCCGTGCAAAACACGAGAATAAAAAATTTATAAGAACTCGCAAAATGACGCAAAAGTCACGGAGTTAGTCATTAAAACCAGACGAGACAAACTACATCAAATTAAAACTAACAAAACCCTCAGTAAGAGATCTGACCTGTAAGTTGTCATTCCTTTTAAACAAACAAAATGGAGTAGAGCCATATCTGGTTGTATCACATGTTTAATGTGCTGCAAGGCGGCAGTGATGTCCACCTTCTTGAGACTGTTTCCTCTTTCCTCCAATTTGGTCAAATCCACGATATCAGAAAGTCTTTCCGCAAATGACCAGGAACCAGCTGGTCGCACGAGGGTGTAAACAAAATGATAATCATATTTTGGAGACTGCATTTCCTCGGGAAACGAACCCCCATACAGCATGTTTAACTTCAAGCTGAATTCATCCGAGGGTGAACCCAAAACATGTAAAATCTGAAACAATAAGAGAGTTTTTAACAGCAAGCCTCGCCTAATGTGATTCCTCAGATAACAAAGATATTGAATAGTTCTTTTAACTTTCTTCAAATGTTTCCCACCAATGTTTGTTTCGAAAATTGCAATGAAAAAGATAGGTCACCGTGCTTGCTTAAGTGATATGATGAGCTATGATGGCCCAATCTTACTCCCATTTCCCGCCAGTTATGCCTGTACAGTCGGAAAGGCAACGGGAGGCGACGGGGGAAAAATTTTTTTTATAGAAAGGAAATGATGTGTTGTAGAATGCATTTAGTCGAAAAAAGGTGACGATGGTAATGGTAATGGTTGCCGAGTTTCTTCTACCAAGAAAAAACGAGAAATGATGAAACGTAATCCACTAAGATTTTAGCCATTAGGAAGGCTGTGACGACTTGCTTACGCTCAAAACGTCGGAATCATGCACTATTATTCGTTCGTTCAAATGGCAAAAATTATCATCAACTATCATCTCGAATTTGAACATGTTCAAATTGCATGATAGTTGATAGCAGTTAGTGAAACACTCTATTTTTATATAATAACGTCTAATTTTGGGGCTGAGGATAAATGTTCCTTGGTTTTTCGCGATTTGAGCCTGAAAACGTTCTTAACATGTTCTTAGAGTTGTGTGGTATAGTATTTCAACAAATCAAATGCACTGTTTGCTGTGATGTGGTATTAAGTTGCTTGTCACATAGTTGTGAGCCTTGCTTTGATGCCGCGAACAAGATGTCCTGCAAACCAATCCTTGTTAACCTTGGCTTCACAAAAGCAAAATGAACAAAAAAAAGACGTTCTTCACTGACTCTTATGCTGGGTATTGTTGTGTACCGCAATTACCATACCCCGTGCGATTAAAATACTTCGTGCAAAGAACTGTCTCAGTGACATGCCGCGAACTTAGAATCTGCATGATTTTCTTGTATGTCTTCTGTTTGTATTCGTTTGTACAGCTTGTTGAGTCATTTTTAACTCGTGAATTGCGCGCATGCGCAAGAGCGAGTTATAGATACGATGTGGGGAATGGCATTCGCTCGCTCGCTCGATTGGTCGATTCCTGTAAACTTTTTTTTAGATTTTAGGCTTTTGAGTGCATTTGATAGTTTTTGGCGAGCAATAAACAGACGAAATGGCGACCTTTGTTGCTAAGAATAGTGGTGGGGTGAAAAAAAAAAAGCCAATGATAATCTTAAAAGAGTTTTTTTTTTGGTTTTAGTTTCAACAAGCGGCGCCAGCGACTGGCAGGCATGCAAGGATTCACACTGAAATAACAGAACAACCTTCGTTTTTTCATAAAATTGTAATTTACAATCCTTGGACTTGAAAACAATCTGAAGATTCATTGAAAATATCACTTACTGCGAAGCGCTCGGAGTTTACAGATTTTCAAAAGCTTTTTCTGTCATAGCGTGAGATTGAGGACAAAATTGATCATTACTTTTCGTCGCGTGTGGTTTTCCTGTGTGAAGCAACAGAAGATGCCGGCGACTGACGAAATAACAAGTTAACACGAAAATCAAATAACACCTAAACAGACAATTTTAGCTACCGATTTTCAGTGAATTTTTAAAGAACAATTTTCTTTTAAGTTTCAAGACAATTTGAAGATTCAACATACATACAACGTACTAAAATGCGAAAGTTACACACCACAAAATTGATAAATAGGCCTGAAATGAAATTTGATCTTGTTATTGATTATACGTTACCTGGCACGTGACTTAAATCTACCCAGGCGGAGATCCAAAATGACGGTGGCAGGCTTGGCTTAGTTATATCACTTAAAACTCGTTCCCGTTTGTCTCATTTGATAAAGAGGGAATCGTTAATGTTTTCATTAAGACAGTATTGCCTTGATTTTCTAATATTTACAACGAAAGACAGTAAATTTCACTCTTCACCCACATTTACTTCCAACCTTTTCTTTTGAACCAGAAAAAAAAATGATAGACGTTTGAAACACATGACATCATCCACCTTGTCAAATGTAATAGCATGACCATTTCAATTGCAATGCCTTCTTATCCCAACGTTACTTTGTTTCTTTGTTACATTAGCGAACACTGAACTACTGCTCGTACTCTAGATATGACAATCAACCACAAAATTCCCTAAACCAGATGACATTAAACATAATCTAAAAAATCATGTGTCAATTCACGAGCTTGCTCATGGAGCACTTTGATTATTATATCACTCTTGCACTTGTATATCAATTAGGAATCGGGTTATTAAAACCTTAAGTCTTCAATGGTAAAATGTCGTCTCTACTTCACAACAGGTTTACAATAAAGCGTTTACCTTTATTTTTTTCTTCATCCTTTGCTTCGATTAGAGTGATCTGTGGACGTACCGTCTGCCAAAATTCAAAATATCTGAGTAAATTAATTACATCACGTAAATAGCCCAAGTTTGCACCCTTGTACCATGGTTCCCAAGAATGCCCTTTTTGACGTAACAGCCTTTCCAGACCCAGTGCTTGAGATGCGCGGTCGATCCAGGTGTTCAGTTAGTAAAACAAAGCGAAATTTCGTTTTCGGGTATATAGAGATAACGTTAAAGGGGAAATATGTTATACATATACATATATATATTGATACATATATATATATATATATATAGGAAGTCTGCAAGTCGATTTTCGCGTGGAACAGTGCTCAATACGTTGAAGCAGAGCAGAATAAATATTATGAGAGGAAAAAAGGACGTAACTACATTTCCCGACAAGCCTGTTTCGTGAATCGCTTCACTCTTCAGGGGTTTGAACCCCTGAAGAGTGAAGCGATTCACGAAACAGGCTTGTCGGGAAATGTAGTTACGTCCTTTTTTCCTCTCATAATATTTATATATATATATATATAGATATTGCTCTTTGGCATACAAAGCTTTGCTTTCATGTCCAAATTGAGCACTCTACTAGGATGAGTCATTGCTGATAGCATTATGCATGCTCACTAGTTTTTCTAGTTTGAGCACTCTGGCATGGCTTAGATGATCCCACATATGTGAGATCACTTGGGGTGGCTATATGGTCTTACCTCCATCCTAGCATCAGCACTGCACTGATGAGGCCCAGAAGGCCGAAACAGTACTGTCTGCAGTTAGTTATATATATATATATATATATATATATATATATATATATATATATATATATATATATATATGCATAAATAAATATATATATATATATGTATAAATATATATATGTATTATGAGAGGAAAAAGGACGTAACTACATTTCCCGACAAGCCTGTTTCATGAATCGCTTCACTCTTCAGGGGTTTAATGAAAGAATATTCATGTGACTATCGTGTATATACTAGGAAAATTTGCATAATACGCGGTAAACTTAAAAACTTTAAAGTTCAGCTGTTGCGTAGCAACGCTTTGTTTCTGTGTCGGCATGAAGATATGAGTTCGTTACGCTTATTTAGTGATGAGAGGTCGGGTCGGTAAATTATCAGGAATTTTTCTTTTAGGCAAAGGTTGCATTTTTTACTGGAGCTGTTGTAGGGAAAGTTAGATGATAAGACGCGCCATGAAATAGAATAGTCAATGTTGTCGTTCTTGAGTGTCCAGATGTGTTTGCTAAGTTCGGTGGAGTTTTTGTGCTTGGCGTGGCGGAATGATGCGGTGTGATTTCTGTGTCTTGTTTTGAAGTCGGTTTCTGTGAGTCCAATGTATGTTTCAGAGGTGTTGTTGTCGTTCCGTGTGACGGTGGCTTGATAAATGACTGAAGATTGAAGGCAGTTACCATTGAGCGGGCAATTGTTCTTTTGTCGGCAGTTGCATGTTTTGTTGGTTCCCGTGCCGTCTTTGTTGTCTTTCGTGTAAGATGAGTGAGACGAGTGTAAGATGCGCTTGTTGTGGTTGTCAATGACCTGTTTGGTGTTGTTCATACAGCTGTAACTGATTTTGATGGTGTTGCGGTTAAATATCTTGCGGAGGCTCTGATCTTTAGGGAAATGTTTGTCGATTAGGCTGAGGAACGAACTCGTATTTTCATGCCGACACAGAAACAAAGCGTTGCTACGCAACAGCTGAACTTTAAAGTTTTTAAGTTTACCGCGTATTATGTAAATGTTCCTAGTATATACACGATAGTCACATGAATATTCTTTCATTACACCCCTGAAGAGTGAAGTGATTCACGAAACAGGCTTGTCGGGAAATGTAGTTGCGTCCTTTTTTCCTCTCGTTATATTTATTCTGCTCTGCTTCAACGTATTGAGCACTGTTCCACGCGAAAATCGACTTGCAGACTTCCTCTATATATATATATATATATATATATATATATATATATATATTTATACATACATACATATATAAATATATATATATATATATATATATATATATAACTAACTGCAGACAGTACTGTTTCGGCCTTCTGGGCCTCATCAGTGCAGTGCTGATGCTAGGATGGACGTAAGGCTATATAGCCACCCCAAGTAATCTCACACGTGTGGTATCATCTAAGCCATGCCAGAGTGCTCAAACTAGATAAACTAGTGAGCATGCATAATGCTAGCAGCAATGACTCATCCTAGTAGAGTGCTCAATTTGGACATGAAAGCAAAGCTTTGTATGCCAAAGAGCTATATATATATATATATATATATATATATATATATATATATGTATATGTATGTTTGTATGTATCTATTTATTTATTGATTGATTATCTTGACGTCCAGCCGCATGAAGCCCAAGCTTACACAGTGAGCCTCTGTGGACCCCCGCGACTCTGTGAATATGCAAATATATATTCACTTGCGAATTCCAACAAAAACCGAAAGACCTTGACACTGTTTAAAAGTTCGTTTCGGGTATAAAGAGAAATATGTTTTAATTTTCTTTGACGTCCAACTTAACTGTGGGACATTCACCGTCCACGGGTACGTAATATCTACAGAAGCAATCAGCAGTCACCCACCCCAAGCGTGAAAAATTCAACCATAATTTGAAAGCTCTAAGGGTTTGGGTTCGGCGATGTCCGGGTAACACCTCATCCGAAGGCTCCCAGCAAACCTTTAAGCTGGAATCGGCGACACCTGTGACACATTGTCATCGCGTAACTTACTGTCATATAATTTCCTGTGTGTATTGTGTTTACGCGTAAAATACCTGAGATTGTTTATACGTTTCATTGGTTGTATTGCGTACTTGTGGTTGATGTTTCTACCGTTGCGGAATGTTGTGTGATTATTTCGAGTAATTTGTCGAGTTTTGTGTAGAAATTAAGTCCTAGAGATCAATGTAAACATATCTACATATTCCGCTGGTTCCGGAAGCCCCTCGCCGGGAAATAACTCAGTACAGTTTTATTAGCTGTATTTATGTGTGAACAGCCTGTTTTCGTACATGTGAAGGTTTTTTAAAAAACAAATTACGGCGGCTGAAAATATACGTTCTCAAAGGAGAAAAGTCGTTGTCAACGGAAATGGAAATTGTCTTTTTACCGAGCTGCGACTCTTTGGAGGGATGAAACAAGCAATGAGAAGCACGAGGAGATCAGTAGGTCGAGATCTAGTTTGTTTCAGAAAAATCCCAAGATTTTTCAGCTGCCACTCCTCGCTAACTAACCTTGTAGTTAACTCCTAGTCAAATATAAACACAGTCTCGGTTCGAAAATGAAGCGATCTTCGCAATGACGAACATACTTGAGCAGTGGTGAAAATAAGGCCTGAAAAGAATTCAGGACTAATAGGGATTTGAACCCATGACCTCCGCGATACCGCTGCAACGCTCTGCCAACTGAACTAACAAGTCAACTGGGAGCTGGTCATTATTTTGGTTCCAAATAAACCCTTGAAGTGGTGAATAAACGAATGTAAATATATGAAAGTCATACATTTGAACTGCGGATAAAAACGTGAATAAGCCGTCACTACGTATAGTTACTAATCTTACCTGCTTTTTCCAAATCAAGCAACATTTTAGTTAACTTTCTTTGAGTTCTAAACAAAATTTCAAGTCCAAATTTCCGTTCTTTTATTCAACTCTTTCTCTAAGTAAGCTTACACTGTCGAAGACGACGCATCATTGTAAGATAATTCCCTTTCTTGGAAACTAAAGACAATTCTAAGAGAAAACTGAGTGATTCATTTTGTATCACAACGCTTCCTTAGATTTTGTTAGTGTCGTCATTTCGTTGACTTTATCACAGATTAAAATTGTTATTCTCTTGTTGACGCTTGCGCAGCAAAGTATTCTCCACCATCATGTCAAACAAACTTTCATCTGTAAAACCTGAATCCTTGGCAACTATATTGACAACGCTCTGTGGACCAAAGGAACAGAATAAATTGCATTCTAGGAGGAATGGATTTCCTTCAACGTCTACTCGGAAGTCGAATAAACCAAAATCCTGTAAACTCAACCCTCGAAAAGCTCGGCAACTTTGTTGTTGAATACGATGAATCAGCTTCTCCTCTTTTCTGGGATCAAGGAACCATGGTTTATTTTCAGGAGATTTGCCTAGAATGAAAACAAACATAGAATCAAGCAAATTGTTAAGAGGACATCAGTGCAAAAATCAAACAAAAATGAAATTTTTATGGCAAGAGTCAAAAACTCAAATTGTCTTAATTTTTGCACACAAGTATACCCTAGTAAGACAAGAAAGACTGTGTATTTTTTTTCCCTCAAATATGTTGTTATTTTCGAGAAAAACGAACTTTTCGCTTTCACCCTCTGGAATCGATGGATCGGGTCATAACAGGTCGAAAATTGAACACTTTCACTCGCTTCGCATTTCAAAGATATTACGTCTAGGGAAATCTAACCAACGTGAGCTCTTTCATAGACTCTTTTTCTTCTGTATAATGTAAGTTGTGTAGGAATTGGTTGCTTAGAAGCTTTTAGCCATGTAAAAAAACAATGCGCTCCCTTCCGTTACAAAAAAATGTCGGTGAAGAAAACCTCTTTGTTCACCATGTGCCATTATTCAGAATTCCACAAAATTACGTATGTAAATTTCTGAAGGAATGATCTTCAAGATGACGTAAAGTTTTCTTTGGGCAAATGTTTTCTCGCGACGCAGAAAACTCTTCAAAGTAGCACACCGAAGACACAAAATCACGCCATATGTTGATTGCGTGACCAAAGAGTAAGGAGCATTCCTGCATTTGAAATTACTCAAAATCGTACAGGAGAACGTTTTCAGAAACAAATAACAAATTTATACCCAGTTTTGTTAAATTAATTTGTCTATTATCATTTGAAGTTTGTTTCTGCAGAGATATTGTGCCATCGTTCTGTCTAGTATGATTATGCACCAGTGCCAGCAACGGTATTCGATTAAAAAACTTTGTAGTTCTCTCGCATACTAATCTTAAGTTTCTGCCCCTTGTTTGACTTGCTAACCCGTGCCTTTTAACTAGCCTATGGAAAACGAAAATTCACAAAATGTTACCTTACAGAGGCCCTTGCAGGAGTTAAGTGAGGGCTTGCATGACCTAATTTGCTTAATTGCGGTACGAGTCGTCGTGCTCGTGTGACAGAATAATTTGGACCTACGAGTGGAGTCGGTCGACGTCATTTGAATAGGCACAAATACGAGGAAAAGAAATAATGTGTGTAGATATCCATTTAGCTCTGAGTTTTCCTAAATTCGTACTCGTGTTATTTTTTTTCTGCGTGAGTAAAACTATGATGTTTGTTGACTTTTCTACTTAAAAGCGAGACAATTAATTGAATTAACAAAACTTAATAAACACTCCTCCATTCGATTTTTCTCACGTGAAACTAATAAATATATGTTATTTGCCGGCTGGGAGGTCTTGAAAATACTGCCCGAGGCCGTACTGCCTACGGCCTCGGGCAGTATTTTCAAGACCGAGGTCACAGTTTTTCACCATACGGACCGACCCTTAGCCGGTAAATAACATATTTATTGTTTTTAAACTTGACGAAATTCTTTCCGAAAGAACCCGAATGATTTATGGCCGTAAATACGGCAAGATCTTTCATAAACTGAACAATTTTTGAGTGAGTAAATGGTAGTTAAAATAGAGGTGATGCAAATTTAAGAGAGATGCCTCAGCGAAACATTTTCATTTCCATAACGATAAAGGTGATTTAAAAGGCTTCCAAACAAACTTTGAAACATTATTTTTACAAGTATCTGTCACAATTTGATACCTGTCAATTAGAGAGCGCGCAAGAAAAAAAAAGCGTAGGAATATTTGAAAACCAACAAAACTAGTTTGGCAAGGACTGTCACGACAATGCTTTCTTCGAAATCAGTTAATGATCTAAGGGAAAGTATTATTCACTCTCATCGACCATTCATTCATGTAAGAAGATTTACCTCTGTTCATTAAGTAAACGGCGAGGAAAGTAATTGTGAGTAAATTCAATTTTTTTATTTTGAAGTTGTGAGAGTTTGCTCGTTTTTTTGCTGTAATGGCGTGTTTAACTCTGATCTTTCCTTCACAAAAACTAAATTCGAACGGCACACTCCAACGAGATACAAGGGAATGTAATGCGGCCTTTTCTCAAAAAATTCCTTCAATTTCTGTTGTGCAATTTCAGGTACAAATGTCCAAATTGAACGGAATTGGAAAGACTCACCAGAAGCGTATATTTGTTGTAGAACTTAAATTAAAACTTCGCTCGCTCTTTCACTATGAACAAATTGCTCGAGAAAATTCAGATATTAAATGAATGAAAGTTCCATCGTTCAGTTTAACTGTATCCAAATACCTCACGTTTCAACTTTCTGGGTACTTTTTGTGAACGATTAAAATTAATTGCAGACGGTTTTTAGGCCGCTTGTCAACCAACGTAATGACACTATTGTTTATACAAATTCATTCTGAAACCAATATTTTTCTGTCAACCAAAGTGATTTGATAGAGAGAAAAGAGAGGATTCATAAGTTATTTATCGGCTTGAGGTAGTGACCGACGTGTTTGCTTAAAAATACTGCCCAGCCGGAAAACGAGGTATGTTTATGAAAAATGACAACGAAAGTTGGGATGTACTCGGCGACTAACGAAAGCGTTACCGTGGCCCGTGGGCAGAGATAGGAAAATACTGACCGGGTAAAGAACCAATCAGATTGCAAGATTCGTTACCGTGCCCTCTAAAAAAACAATAAATATATGTTATTTGCCGGCTGGGAGGTCCGTATGGTGAAAAACTGTGACCGAGGTCTTGAAAATGCTGCCCGAGGCCGTAGGCCTCGGGCAGCATTTTCAAGACCTCGGTCACAGTTTTTCACCATACGGACCGACCCTTAGCCGGTAAATAACATATTTATTGTTTTTAAACTTGACGAAATTCTTTCCGAAAGAACCCGAATGATTTATGGCCGTAAATACGGCAAGATCTTCCATAAACTGAACAATTTTTGAGTGAGTAAATGGTAGTTAAAATAGAGGTGATGCAAATTTAAGAGAGATGCCTCAGCGAAACATTTTCAATTCGGTAACGATAAAGGTGATTTAAAAGGCTTCCAAACAAACTTTGAAACATTATTTTTACAAGTATCTGTCACAATCTGACACCTGTCAATTAGAGAGCGCGCAAGAAAAAAAAAATGCGTAGGAACATTTGAAAACCAACAGAACTAGTTTGGCAAGGACTGTCACGACAATGTTTTCTTCGAAATCAGTTAATGATCTAACGGAAAGTATTATTCACTCTCATCGACCATTCATTCATGTACGAAGATTTACCTCTGTTCATTAAGTAAACGGCGAGGAAAGTAATTGTGAGTAAATTCAATTTTTTTATTTTGAAGTTGTGAGAGTTTGCTCGTTTGTTTGCTGTAATAGCGTGTTTAACTCTGATCTTTCCTTCACAAAAACTAAATTCGAACGGCACACTCCAACGAGATACAAGGGAATGTAATGCGGCCTTTTCTCAAAAAATTCCTTCAATTTCTGTTGTGCAAATTAAGGTACAAATGTCCAAATTGAACGGAATTGGAAAGACTCACCAGAAGCGTATATTTGTTGTAGAACTTAAATTAAAACTTCGCTCGCTCTTTCACTATGAACAAATTGCTCGAGAAAATTCAGATATTAAATGGATGAAAGTTCCATCGTTCAGTTTAACTGTAACCAAATACCTCACGTTTCAACTTTCTGGGTACTTTTTGTGAACGATTAAAATTAATTGCAGACGGTTTTTAGGCCGCTTGTCAACCAACGTAATGACACTATTGTTTATACAAATTCATTCTGAAACCAATATTTTTCTGTCAACCAAAGTGATTTGATAGAGAGAAAAGAGAGGATTCATAAGTTATTTATCGGCTTGAGGTAGTGACCGACGTGTTTGCTTAAAAATACTGCCCAGCCGGAAAACGAGGTATGTTTATGAAAAATGACAACGAAAGTTGGGATGTACTCGGCGACTCACGAAAGCGTTACCGTGGCCCGTGGGCAGAGATAGGAAAATACTGACCGGGTAAAGAACCAATCAGATTGTAAGATTCGTTACCGTGCCCTCTAAAAAAACAATAAAAAGAATTATTTCCCGCCCCCTTTGAATCGAAGGTCTCGCTTATGAATGAAATGGAAGCTTCTAGCTCGTTCAAGTTTATGGTTGGAAGTGCTAGCTCGTACGACCGACAAGACAGGAGTAAATTATTTGAGGTGGTCCCCTTGGTGTCGTGCAATAAGGATGTACAGGGTCATAAAAGTGCTTGGTGTTTTGCCGGAGTTAAGAACGAGAGTGAACTTAACCTTGCCCGAGCAGGTATTTTTTACATGAGTGCAAAGGATATAAACGCCTTAACAATCTGTCCTTTCCACCGTTCTGAGCTTGGCGAAGGAGCCAGAATACCTTCAGAATTCCAAATGATTGTAGGGATGTCAGCCCTGATCTCTCTAGAAATCGGGAGAGCAGGAAGTGGGAGGCACAACCGATACGAAAGAGGATTTGGCCTTTGTGACTCTACAGTCCAAACAAAGCATAAATTCCTAGAAAGCGCATTTACTGCGTTCAACAAACCAGGACGAGTCCAGACCAGACGTCATCGATGAGCTAGATGAAACTTCTGCCCTGCTGGTCTTAGACCGGGCAATGAAATATCTACCAAAGAAATTTAGGGAGAGCCAAACAGACTGGTTTGGTAAGAGAGATCTGCCATGGCATATCACGGTTGCGACGAGAAAGGGAAATGATGGTAAGATTGAGATGATGACATTTGTGCACTTATTTGAGACGTGTAACTAGGACAGTTCTGCAGTTCTTGCCATACTTAACGACGTCTTTCGTCGACTGAAGGATGTCATGCCCATTTACAATCCATTTATCTTAGACAAGACAACGCCGGGTATTACCACTGCGCTTTAACCCTGGTTACAGCCAGCGAAGTAGCAGAGATCCCCAAGGAGGGAAGGGATCTTGCGATCGGAAAGCTGCAACGATCAAATCCCATATGGCCATCCATTTGAATTCAGGCCACGATATAGAGTCGTTATCTCAAATGCAGGAGGCAATAGAATCATTTGGGGGTGTCCCTGGAGTAGAAGCAGTGTTGTGCAGGCCTCCTTTGTCTTCCATCAAAAAGCCAGTGAAATGGGATGTTGTGAGCTTGGTCAACAACGTTCAGTATGGCGAGGAAGGTGTCAGAGTATGGAGATCCGGCTACAAAATTCATTCCTTGGAGCAAGTTTCATGTTCCTGACCAGGACGAAGTTTCAACACTTGAATGCAGTGCAGCAAGCGAAAACATAAAAGCTAATTTTGTTCCTATCAAGCCGAGACGAACTGAGTTTGCTAAAACATCTCAAAAGCACTAAGACAGCACTGATGAAGGTACCGATGATTCAAGTGAAGAATCGCGCGATTCCACAACTAAAATATTTTTTTCTGCTCGGAAGAGGGTTCCATTAAGTCCTATCAACGCCATTCGTCTTTACAGAAGCATCTCGAATGTGGGAGACACAAAGATGTTCTTGAATATGAAACTCTTTATGACCGCGCCGTGCTGGGGTATGCTTTTAGACTGGAGAAGGGACCGAGTGCTGTGCCGCAACTGCTGGACACGGAATCCACCCGTCATCGTCTGTAGCTTTTCTTGAAATGGGATAGGCCCTAAAGCAGAGTCGTTCTCGCAATCCCGTTTCACTGATAAGCAAAAGGACTACTTGATAGCCAAGTTTGAGACTGGAGAACAAACGGGACAAAAGGCAGGTGCTGCAAGTGTCTCAAGATTAATGAGGTCTGAGAAAGACGAAAACGGCGAGCAGCTATTTGACTGCTCTGAGTTTCTTAAATTGCTGAAATTTTTTAGAAGCGCCAAAAATGTTATTTGCTGTTAAGAGCAGTGACAGTTAAGACAAGCGAAATTGACTCTTTCGCGGTTAATTAAGTTTTGTAAATTTAATTGTCTTGCCTATACGTCACAAAGCGAACAGACATTGCGGTAATTAAAAAGTGTTTTCACTCCAGCAGAAAAAATCAACTTGGGTAAAAATAAAGGCAAAATCAGAGCCAAATGGATACTTAGACTTGCTTTTTCCTTTTTTACGTAATTGTGCTTATTTTAGAAAATGACCGTCGAGCGACCATAACTGCAATTATGCTAATTGGGTCATGCAAGCCCTCACTTAGTCCACTTAATTCTTGCAAAAACCTCCCTTTGAAAATTCTGTTGGTTTTTATCGAGTGCTAGTTAGAAGGCATGGGTAAGCATATAGAGAAAGTTAAACAATGGACAGAAACTTAAGATTCGTATGCAAGAGAACAGCAAAGTTTTTAATCGCATCCGTTACTGGTACTGGTGCATAATCGTACCAGACAGAACGATGGCGGAACATCTCTGTAGAAACAAACTTCAAATGATAAAGGGCAACGTAATTTGACAAAACTGGTTATGGCTATGTCATATGTTTCTGAAAAAGTTCTACTGTTCAATCCGAAGTCATTTCGAAGGCAGGAATGCTCCTTAACTCTTTGGTCACGCAATCAACATATTGCGTGATTTTATGTCTTCCGTGCGCTACTTAGAAGAGTTTCCTGCGTCGCAAGAAAACATTTGCCCAAAGAAAACTTCACGTCATCTTGAAGATCATTCCTTCAGAAATTTACATACGTAATTTTGTGGAATTCTGAATAATGGCACATGGTGAACAAAGAGGTTTTCTTCACCGACATTTTTTTGTAACGGAAGAGAGCACATTGCTTTTTCGCATGGCCAAAAGCTTCTAAGCAACCAATTCCTACATAACTTACATCTTACAGAAGACGAAGAGTCTATAGAGCTCACGTTGGTTAGATTTCCCTAGACGTAATATCTTTGAAATGCGAAGCGAGCGAAAGTGTTCAATTTTCGACCTGTTATGACCCGATTCATCGATTCCAGAGGGTGAAAGCGAAAGGTTCGTTTTTCTCGAAAGTTAAAATACATTTGAGGAAAAAAAATACACAGCCTTTCTTGTCTTACTAGGGTCTACTTGTGTGCAAAAATTGAGACAATTTGAGTTTTTGACTCTTGCCATGAAAATTTCATTTTTGTTTGATTTTTGCACGGATGTCCTCTTAATACAGTCTGGTTGAAAACTTTTACCCTGAAAAAGTATCATGAGTGTTAACGAAGATACTTGATGACTACTGGATGAGTTTTAAGTGATAAGCAGAAATTTAAACATGAGACAATAGTAATCGAGAAGTCTTAGAGTAATTACTTCATATGTTATTTGAAATAAAAAAAAGTCGCAATTAAAAACGCGCTAGCGTGGAGCATAGCCACTGGTTATAACTAAGTCTTATGACTACTGAACAAATTGCTTAATCGAAGATGAGAGAGATAAATATTCACTCAAGTTTTGTCCTAAAGCCAAGTTCGCAATCCTCACTTGAAAGAGAAGCAAGCAGAAGAAAGGCAGAACAAGAAACGAAAAGTTGTGCAAGAACTTTTCCAACAAACGGAAAGTCAGAACGTAGGAATTAAGGAAAAGGGGAAAGGAAAAACATGAATGTTGACGTATCTGAGCTTATCTGTTAAAAAAGTAATATGACGACCGTATCTACTGAAATTCAAACAGACCTTTCTATGCAAGACAAAGAGTAGTTGGAAAACTTAAAAGGAATTATAAGGTGCTGGACTAAAAAAATACGGTCCATTCAAACCTTACTGTGATGCTGGCGAATCTAGACGAAGCCGAGTTTGTTAGATTAATTTTTTTTTTGCACTGAGCCATCATCTTCCGAGGAATTTATAATTTGGGGTCGCTTTTCCCACAAAAATACTTCTCACCCAATCAGCAACGAAGTTTCGGTAGGACTGGATACATTTGTAGGCTGTGGTGTCGAGATTTTTTTTCGAGTCGAAAAAATTTTTTTCTCAAGTCGAGAATTTTTTTTATGGAGTCGAGAATTATTTCTTCGATTCGAACTCTGACAATTAGTCGAGGATTTTATCCTCGAGTTGAGATTTTTTTTTTTTCATAGTCGGAAATTTTTTTATCGAGTCGAGAATACCCGACATACCGTGCCGTCATTTGCCGCCAAAACGATCAAACGATATGGCAGTTTGCAGATCTGTTGGTTACGTAGCCTTTTTATACATCGTTGTCGTTCTTCAAGTTGCTGACGGTAATGTGGAGGACTTGGAGAGGTTTCTGTTGTCTACACAGGATTGCATTTCCTATATAGAACGATGCACAGCTCCTGGAAACGACAGAAATATGGAATGTAAACACGATCGCTTGGAAGGCTTTGTTGAAATAATTGCAGCGTTTTCTTTAGTTCTTGCCAATGTCCAAGGCCTTTTAGAGATAAAAGTGCTGGTTGACGACCTTCCACACTTCTTGCGGGAGTTACTAAACCACATCAGGTATAAAAATGCTGCTTCTTTTCAAGTCAGTGCTAAGTTTCGTAGTGTACCTTACCGCGAAAAAAGTTCACTAGGAAGACCAAAATACAACATTACAGCAGAACGAATTGATGTACTTCGCAGCACTGGTATGCCGTGGGCAGTTATTGCAAAGTGTTCAAGTGTTAGTGCCAGGACTCTGTCTAGAAGAAGAATAGAATTTGGTATTCTTGATTACAGCGAGGTTAATGAAGAGGAACTTGTTTGGAATGTAAAAGATATCTTACGAATAACACCTATCTCAAAAAATCCGGGAAGCATTACAAAGAATCGATCCTGCATAATGCACAGATATGCAATTCAACGACGTCTACATAATGTTAAAAAACAAACCACTAATGGCACATTGACTCAAATCGCAAGTTAATCCACTGGAGGTTTGTTTTGCACGGTTGCATTAAGGGGTATAGTAGAGCAATAGTTTACATAAAGTGTTTCACCAACAACTCGAGTATAGCATTGCAATGCTTCACGGATGGAATACAAGAATTTGGAGTTCCATCACGGGTTAGAAGTGATAGGGGCGCGGAAACGTGAATGTTGCTCGATTTATGATTGATCAGAAGGGGCTAAATAGAGAAAGCTTCATAGCTGGACGCAGCACGCACAATCAAAGGATGCAGAGGCTTTGAGCAGAGGTTAACATTTACATTGATCTATTCATTTTTATGGAAAATACTGGCATTCTTGACGCACATGATGAATTCTTTCAACAAAGCCTTCCAAGCTATTGTGTATATATTCTATATTTCTGTCGTTTCCGGGAGCTGTGCATCGTTCTATATGAGAAATACAATCCTGTATAGACAACAGAAACCTCTCCAAGTCCTCCACAGGACCGTCAGCAATTTGAAGAACGACAACGATTCATAAAAAAGCTACGTAAGCAACAGATCTGCAAACCGGCATGTTGTTTGATCATTTTGGCGGCAAATGACGGCATGACATGTTGGGTATTCTCGACTCGATGAAAAAATTTCGATTCAACAAAAAAATCTCGACTCCAGAAAAAAATCTTCGACTGGTTGTCAGAATTCGACATGAAGAAATTGTTCTCGACTCGGCAAAAATATTCTCGACTCCGCAAAAATATTCTCGACTCGAGGTAAAAATTCTCGACCCGATGAAAAAATTCTCGACTTCTTTTGTCCATTATAGCTTGCCATAGTACTTATCGAGTAGGGATCTACTCTTGCAAAACATTTAAGCCTCTTGCCGTTTTTTTTTTCTCTTTTTTTATTTATTTATTTATTCTCAGCACTAAGGGAATTGTAATAACCTCGCAAAGATTGCACGCAATCGCCTTCGATAGCCGCCATGTTGTTTTACCTGGTATGCAAAATAGCGGCAAAGGTAGGGTACCTCTCTTGAGGGGGTAAGTTTCTAAAGAAACTGTGGTGCTGCGTCGGTGGGAGAGTATAGCAGGTAATTTAGTGTTAACAACTGGGTTGAAAACGTAAATTAGCCACCGTAAAGAGTAAAAAAGCTGACGTTTCGAGCGTTAGCCCTTCGTCAGAGCGATCGCTCTGACGAAGGGCTAACGCTCGAAACGTCAGCTTTTTTACTCTTTACGGTGGCTAATTTACGTTTTCAACCCAGTTGTTAACACTAAATTACCTGCTACCTCTCTTGAGGTACCAGTGGTAAATAAGCTGCTGTAGGATCACGTGACGCATGCAAGACCTCCGCTATTTGGGATTCAAAAATTTCTGGACAGTGAATCCAATAAGCCTGACGACGCCCTGAAAATGTGGCTTCGTAGCACTTATGTTAATTGCTAGTGTTGTTGTGGGAATTAAGGACATGTATCTCCAGTACTTACCAACAGGTAATCCTTTTTCATTGCAGCTGAGCTTGTCTTCGGTTCTTCGAATGTCATTTTCTCGTACTTAATACTCGATGCACGACAAAGCTTTTAATTCTCCATTTGCTGCTGATTCAACAACAGCGCAACGAATTTCCCGTCCCTGTATGTAACTGCCAGGAAAAAAAAGTAAGGAGGAAACGAAATAGAAAATCGTTGAATAGGATTAATTTTTTTAATTGTAAAACGTTCTAAGGCTGCAAAATTACACATAGTCTCTACGCAAGGCGTGTGGTCCCACTCCAATGAATACAAAGGAGGGGTCGAATTATTATGATGGAGTAATCTACTATGTTATAGGAAAGCCCCACAAGTCTGTATTCCGAAAATAGCTTGTTCAAAGTCTAAAGCCTGCTACACTACGCTAGTATGGTACACTAGTAAGATTTGCAGCCTCTTGTTTAGTATCCCGCCAAAACTTACTTCGTACCTCAGAGTGACCCGTTGTTTCTTTTTAACAATTCAAGCCAATTTCACAGGAAAAACGTGAACGACCAAGTCGGGATTGATTTTCGCTTTACCATTTGATTGGTCGAGAGGGTGGTACGATTATGTTTACCAATCACAAAGCATACTGAAGAAAAAAACTAATGTCAACTCGGATTACTTTCGACAAGCAATTAAAATTGCTTTCTTTTAATTCATGCATGTCTCAAACCTCATTGAGAACCATCTGATCTAAGAGCTAACAAGCTTAAGCATTAAGGCTCGTTCAGGAGATGCACAAACTTTTTTCAAAAAAACGTCTGTGAATAAACAGGTTTCCTCGTACTTTGAGTCACTTACAGTCAAATTTACACAAGTACTTTGAATGTTTCCCTGTATTTAAACAAATGCTTTCATCGACAAATCACATTCATCCGATTTTGGATCCGACTTACAGTTTCCTTCATATATAGGCTTGACAACAACTTGGCCTATCGGCTTATCAATATCATCACGGTCAAAACAGCCAAACCATATTCACTCCTACACGCTTCCTCGACTTCAGCACTTACTCAACGACAATACTACCTTTCAATGATCACATGGTCTGAATACGATAACGCATGCTCAATAGCTGCGTTAAGTAATTTGGAGTCTTTCACTAATCGCACTGCTTTGGTGTCTTCTCCTTGACTTGCTTTGACAACACATGGATACCTAACTTGTTCAGACTCTAGAGGGTCACCTGTAGCAAAAGAATTCTCAAAGTCAATCCGATTTAAATTACCAATCATTTTTTATTTGTCGGTGGTGAGTTACTAGCGTCAACAAAGCTTCGTAGACTCATTGTAAAACGGTGTAAAATGGATGCAAATTGATACAATTACTTTTTTAATTCACAGTGATGCTATCAAGAGAGGGAAGACTTGGTAAGGTGTGAGTCGGGTCCAATTTGAAACTGATCTCTTTGCTATAAGTCCGTTTTCCAACACCTTAAGCTACTCAGTATTGTGTACATTTTTTCGTTAGCCAAATGGTTTACTTTTCATTCGTAGGAAATAGCGGAGCACAGAAGCTTGGGAAGGAGTTCAAAAAGGGGTCTAAAAATATTGTTTTCTCTTACAAGAGTGTCGCTTCTACCTTTTTGGTAAATAAATCCATCAGGGCATGAAACATCGCCGCAAGAGACAAAAACACCGCGTGTAATGAGTTTGTCCATGGAAAGATATCGCGATTCCACTGATCCACCCACTAATGGAATATCCAATGCATCAAAGAGCGCCCTGTGGATAAGAAAACGAAAAGCCTCTGTCAGTATTAAAGATAAGAGATCTCTGTATTGTATGGAGGAAACTACTTCAGTCACTATTCTCTTTGATTCATGTAAGGTTACCTTTCTGTTCTCTACAATATTTCTAAAAGTAATGAAGTTTTCTTTCAAATGGAAGGCCATGAAGGCTAATTTGTATACAAACAATGAATGAAAATCATGTGCGCCATTTGGAAAGAGATCTATTTACTGATCCTTTTGCAATATCAAAAGAATCGAAGTGTGCCCTATTACAGAGGCGTAACTAGAACAGTGCGTAAGATCATTAACAGACGTCAAGAATTTAACGTTTGGTAGCGAAACAAACGACTCAATTCGCGTAAACTAACTTGTTCCGTGCAAAACATGAGAATAAACAATTTATAAGAACTCGCAAAATGACGCAAAAGTCGCGGAGTTAGTCATTAAAACCAGACGAGACAAACTACATCAAATTGAAACTAACAAACCCCTCAGTAAGAGATCTGACCTGTAAGTTGTCATTCCTTTTAAACAAACAAAATGGAGTAGAGCCATATCTGGTTGTATCACATGTTTAACGTGTTGCAAGGCGGCAGTGATGTCCATCTTCTTGAGACTGTTTCCTCTTTCCTCCAATTTTGTCAAATCCACGATATCAGAAAGTCTTTCCGCAAATGACCAGGAACCACCTGGTCGCACGAGGGCGTAAACAAAATGATAATCATGTTTTGGAGAATAGAGTTCCTCGTGAAACGAACCCCCATACAGCATGTTTAACTTGAAGCTGAATTTATCCGAGGGTGAACCCAAAACATGTAAAATCTGAAACAATAAGAGATTTTTTAACAGCAAGCCTAACTTAATGTGATTCCTCAGATAACAAAGATGTTGAATAGTTCTTTTAACTTTCCTAAAATGTTTCCCACCAATGTTTGTTTCGAAAATTGCAATGAAAAAGATAGGTCACCGTGCTTGCTTTGTATGTTGCCAATCAAGTTAAAGAAAGGCAACGGGAGGCGACGGGGGGAAAAATTTTTTATAGAAAGGAAATGATGTGCTGTAGGATGCATTTAATCGAAAAAAGGTGACGATGATAGTGGTAATGATTGCCGCGTTTATTCTGCCGAGAAAAAAACGAGAAATGATGAAACGTAATCCACTAAGATTTTAGCCGTTAGGAAGGCTGTGACGACTTGCTTACGCTCAAAACGTCGGAATCATGCACTATTATTCGTTCGTTCAAATGGCAAAATTATCATCAACTATCATCTCGAATTTGAACATGTTCAAATTGCATGATAGTTGATAGCAGTTAGTGACATACTCTATTTTTATTTATAATAAAGTTCGGATATAACGCGTGCTGTCATTGGTTGAAAGAGCGTGCTCTATGAGAGTATAGAGCATAGAGCTGAGCTAAAGCTGTCACGCCATCTGTCAAATTGTACTATGTTCGACCTTTTCCGGGACTTCTTTTTAGCTTTTTTTCCGATAACTGAAAGTGAAATTTCGGAACTGAAGCGAGCCGGCAAGTAGCAACAGAAGAACCAAACAAAGGTTTGTAAACATACCAGGCGCCGTAATTTACGTGATTAAAACTTGAGCAGATGCGAAAATCCAAAAGGAAAAACAAAGTAGACATTTCGAGTTTTAAAGATTTTCACGCTTAGTTAGATTGCAAGCTTACGTACGGTACTAAAAATCAAACACAGCTAACACTTGTATAGTATATAAAGTCCAGTGTTCAAAAACAAAACAGAACAAAACAGAAATGATGAAAAATATAACCAAACTGGCATAACTGTTAAAATTCATACCAATCATGACGGTGTCTGAGCGAATATGATCATGCTGAAGTTCATCGCGGCTCGCTCATCATGGCGATCTCCGGTCATCACGGTAAAGCAAGCCTCAGAAACTACATCGTCCGGCCTTCGAGTGAAAAAATATGAGCTTGCTTTGATATCCTTTCCGAGCCGTTGAGTGGAAAGTCACATCAGTCACTGCAACCGAGTTTTGCGGCGCTGCCATCCCGAGCGATCTTCATGTTCCGGTGAATTCGGCTGTCGTTCATTCAAAAAACACTCGCCTTGAACAGTTTGTTTTCTACCTTGTCATGCGAAAAAACTCACGTGTTTTTATGAGCCATAATTCGGCTGAAGTTCACTGAACATTTCCCTTCAAGATTCTGTATTAGAGACTTAAAAACTTCAAGCAAAAGTGTTAAATTCGACTTGCCGAACTATTTTAGTTTGTATACTAGAATGTGAACTTTGATGGTTTTGAACTTTGATGGTTTGACACTTTTGACAGCTTTAGTCTTGTACAGCCAATCAGAGTATTTGAACCATTCTAACAGGGATTCTGATTGGCTTATTGTAGCGTGCTTTATGAGAGTATAGAGCATGCTGACGACACTGTTGTTCGCTTTGGAAATAAAGTTTGTTTTGGAAATTGAAAGTAATGCTTGGGTACTTTAACGGATCCTTTATTATAAAACAAATAGAGAAGCCTTGACTGTGCTCTGTTCTGTTATTAAGCACTTAGGAAGCGGCTAGAGCACTCAAGAAGTGGGAAGAAACACTCGACTACGTCTCGTGTTTCTCCCTACACTTCTTTCGTGCTCTAGCCGCTTCCTGCGTGCTTTATAACAGAACAGAGCACAGTCAAGGCTTCTCTATTTGTTAAATAATAACGTCTAATTTTGGTTTTTCGCGATTGGAGCCTCAAAACGTACTTAACATCTTAGAGTTGTGCGGTATAGTATTTCAACAAATCAAATGCACTGTTTGCTGTGATGTGGTATTAAGTTGCTTGTCACATAGTTGTGAGCCTTGCTTTGATGCCGCGAACAAGATGTCCTGCAAACCAATCCTTGTTAACCTTGGCTTCACAAAAGCAAAATGAACAAAAAAAAGACGTTCTTCACTGACTCTTATGCTGGGTATTGTTGTGTACCGCAATTACCATACCCCGCGAACTTAGAATCTGCATGATTTTCTTGTATGTCTTCCGTGTGTATTCGTTTGTACAGCTTATTGAGTCATTTTTATCATATCACTCTTGCACTTGTTATCAATTAGGAATGGGGTTATTAAAACCTTAAGTCTTCAATGGTAAAATGACGTCTCTACTTCACAACAGGTTTACAATAAAGCGTTTACCTTTACTGTTTTCTTCATCCTTTGCTTTCGATTAGAGTGTTGTGTGGACGTACCGTCTGCCAAAATTCAAAATATCTGAGTAAATTAGTTACATCACGTAAATAGCCCAAGTTTGCACCCTTGTAGCATGGTTCCCGGGAATGCCCTTTTTGACGTAACAACCTTTCCCGACCCAGTGCCTGAGATGCGCGGTCGATCCAGGTGTTCGGTTAGCAGAACAAAGCGCCACAGTAGCAGCGGCGTGAAAAGGCCTAATTCGTTCAGTTTTATCAATTGAACGCCAAAAACAGGATAGGGGTTTAGGGTTTACGTTAAAGATGACCCATTACTGTGATGCGTTTCGACACTCTGGGTTCATTAGTTGTTCTGCTTTCCTGACTTGAACCGGGTGAAAATGCAAAAAAACTACGAAAAAATTGTTAGTAGCACGTTCGCGAGGGTTGTTACTAAATTGTGGATCAGTAGACCGTAGAACCTCCGAAACCATCGGAACTTGCGGAACCACTAATTTTTTGTAAAAAAAGTGAAGTAAAATAAGAACTAAAAATACCTCAACAATGTTCGAAATTTCGTTTTCGGGTATATAGAGATAACGTTAAAGGGGAAATATGTTATACATATACATATACATATATATATTTAAACATATATACATATATATTTATACATACATACATATATATATATATATGCAGTTATATATATATATATATATATGCAGTTATATATATATATATATATATATATATATATGTTTGTATGCATTTATTGGATCAATATCAGTATCTGGGCAACTGCCCACCTACCCCTCCCTTTACCCAACATTAACCTTAACTTGTTGTCAATTGACTGTTGTTGGGTTAGGGGAGGGGTAGGTGGGCAGTTGCCCAGATACTGATACTGATCCCATTTATTTATTTATTTATTGGGATCAATATTTGTTTCTGGGCAACCGAGCTCGAAATAGGTGACTCGAGCTCGAAAGCCTATCCGAGCTCGAGTCACAACTCGACTAGAAGGATCCTGAGCAACCGAGCTCGATATAAGTGGCTCGAGCTCGAAAGCCCACCCGAGCTCGAGTCACAACCTTTGTAATCGAGCTCGAATCAAATCGAGTTCGATTTGGTAATCGCGCTCGAATCAAATCGAGCTCGTGTCCGACCGAGCTGAATAATATTTGTTCCTGGGCAACCGAGCTCGATATAGATTTTTCTGACAGGGGGAGGGAGGAGGGGGAAGTGCAGATCATGCTCGATATAAGGGGAAGAGATAATATTAAAAACTATGGTGAAGAGAAAAATTTAAAAAAATATTTGGTTTTTCCTGTCTCATGTTTTTTCTTAAGTTTAAAACAGCATTTGGACAGAGAACAATTAATTATTGAATGGTTTCCTCATGCAACCAGTTGGACGATTCTTTTAAACTTTGTTACTCAATCTAGGTTTTAAACGCAGATTAAGAAGTGAGCACCTGGAACGGTTCTTGCGGTCCTAGTCCTTAAGCTTGCAATCACCAGCTTTTTAGACATCTAGATCTAAAATTTTTACACTATACATTGAATTAAAGCTTGCAACAACCAAATTTTTAATGTTAAACTCTAACCACCAGATTTACACGTAAGATTCACATTGTTCATTTTTACAAGTTACTTAAGTGATTAACGGACTTAAGCAAAAATTTGAGTGAGACGAAAAAAAAAGGGGGTTTTTCTAAAGTTTTAAAGAGTCGAATCGCTAGAGTGGGTCGAGTCTTGTTCCACGGAGGAGTGACCGAGAGGCTGGTATCCAAGGAGCAGCGCATCTACACTTTATTGCAGAAGCTCAAAGACGCGACTGGTTAATGAAGTTTGGGATTAACGGACTTAAGCAAAAATTTGAGTTCGCTGCCACTATAAAAAAAACTCGGGAAGCAGGCGAATGTAAAAATTGAAATGTTAACTATTCGGTATCAGTTTTCTTACGACACCGTTATCGAGCTCATTGTAATGCAGGAACTAGGTAAGAACGCTTTCTTACACTGTGTATCGCCCATAAATGGGTTCTCTATTCTTTCTTATTTCGTGGCTGCTAAACTACCGAAAATTACGAAACTTCGTGACCAGATGATGACGCAACTTTTTTGGGTCTTAACCTCTCTTCCCCTCAACCCCTTCCCCGTTAATATGAGAATAATCCAGAATATTTAAAAGAGATATGGTAAGGGATGGGACATTCATTTTATTGTTGAAACAGGTGTATGTTAGTGTCTAACAAAATGCTCTCCTCCTTTGACGTTCCCTTTCTACCACATATTTAAAGATAACTTTCAACATGCCATTGTAAAGTGCACATGTTATTTGCAAAATTTATTAAAATTCATTATTGATAAATACGCATAATTACCAGCTGATTAATCATAACCACTAAATACTTAATGGATAAAAAAACATGAACATAATTAGAATACAAACTATTTTAAACACTTGCATTAATTTTTTAACCCTCTAACCTCTAGAAGGGATAAACATGAAACTTCTCCCCAGAATATCCTTACATAATCCAACAAATAGGTAATGAGAATACTCATGTTTATCAGGTAGAAATTGTCATCTTGATCTAATACCCAATTTGCATAAGCTATCTACAAGGAATTGTGTAGCAGCTTGAGGGGACAATTAAGAAACAGTTTCAAAAGATTGAGAGTTAACTTTTAATTAACAACTGCTCTACATCTGTTGAATGTGATACAGCACAACAACAATAATTTATATTTTTCTTTGATCAAAATTTATAAACATGCATGATTACTTAGTGAGTAATTAAAACCACTAAATACTTAATGAATAACAAACATTAACATAATTAAACAACAAACTAGTTTAAAAACTTGCATTCATTTTTTCACCCTTTGACTCCTAGAAGTGATTAACCCTTTAACTCCCAGATTGAATTTTTAATTCTCCTTACTATCAACCATACAATTCTTATGATGTTAGGTCAGAGAATTTAGTATTGATCAACTAATTAACCCAAAATTAATATTCTTCTTTGGTCTCTTCACTTATCTGGTTGATATTGTATTAATATTGTAGGGAGAAATTCTGTCTGGGTCACTCGTGGCAGTTAAAAGGTTAACAAGAAACTTCTTCCCATAAAATCCTTATGTTATCCAACAAATAGGTAACAAGAATACTCAAATTTATAAACATGCATGATTACTTACTGAGTAATCATAACCACTAAATACCTAATGAATAACAAACATTCACATAATTAAATTACAAACTAGTTTAACCCTTTAACTCTGATCTGATTGTTAATCCTCCCCTGTAGCTGCTACACATTTCCTTGTGAATTAGTTATGAGAACTTGGTGCTAGATCAAGATAGCAGCTTCTACCTGATAAGTTTTAATATTCTCTTTACCTGTTTGCTGGAGAATGTATGGATATTGTAGGTAGAAGTTTTATGTGAATCACCACCGGGAGTTAAAGGGTTAAAAACTTCCATTAATTTTTTCCACCCTTTAACTTCTATAAGTGATTAACAAGTAACTTCTCCCCATAATCTCCTTACATTATCCAACATCTGACTACTTCTTCAACTTCTTCCTTTGGCAGCCAGTTCTTTTTTCCCTTTTTTTCTTTTCCCCTTTGGCATTGATTTCCTTTATTTCTTCTTTTTCTACCTTTTCTCCTTCCTCACCTTCCATGCTGGCATCTTCTCTCCTACATTCTCCATCTTTATCTACTCTTGCGTCTTTTTTCTCTTCGCTCTTTTGCTTCTTCTTTTCTCTTTTCTCTTTCCTTTCCTTTTTTCTTCTTTTTTCCATTCTTCTTTCCTTTTTATAATGGTCTTGGTGGTCTTCATCTGTCAGTAAAAGTGATGATGGTTTAATCCCTTTAACAATCAACTCAGGCATTGGTAATGGATTTTACCACCACGTCATTATTGAGGTGATGCGATAAAGAGCATTTTAAGTCTTCTAAGATAATAATTTTGTTCACAAGTTTTGCTAGAAAACCTACCATAAACCTCATAAAGACAATTCTTACCCTCGACTGTCGTTTGCAGGATTTCCTGTTTGCCTAGTGGCACATTTCCCTTGAAGCAAACCTGCAAAGAAATGAAGGGAAGGGAAGTATGCTGCACAAAATGGATAACATGGTGATGAATAATTCAGCTTATAAGCAAATTCATCTGTACAGCATACCTCCCTCAAACATTTCCACTAAAGTAGATACCATTTGCATTGTCTTGCATGTTAATGTTAATGTTATTGTTAGCTTTTATAACAGTGTTACGCAAGTCAATGCCAATGTGTCATCTTCCATAGGGAATGGTGTATCAAAATTACTCTAGGGGAATTCCCTGCCACTCAAAACAAACATACTTAATAAATCCCTTTCTTCTTAAATTTTCATACCTACCATGCAGCTCATTCAAGTATCTCTGGGAGCACTTGATAATAATTGCGTTGAAGGAATTAATGAAATTCAATAACTAAAAGAGAATTTCCCTGTGAGCCTTTTCCCTGTCAAAGGGGAAAAGTCTGGGCAAACTCTCTGATTGTCTTGTCTCTACAAGAGCCTATTCATTCACCAGAAGGGGGAACATTCTTGCCAATCTTATAGTCAGGAGTGAAACAGTCTTTGTCAGTCTCACCCAGGTGTTACAGCACTAAGGCCTCATCCCTGGTCAAGAGAACAGTCTTGTCCATCTCCCCCAAGTGTCGCGGCACTAAGGCCTCGTCCCTGGTCAGGAGAACAGTCTTGTCAATCTCCCCCAAGTGTCGCGGCACTAAGGCCTCGTCCCTGGTCAGGAGAACAGTCTTGTCAATCTCCCCCAAGTGTCGCGGCACTAGGGCCTCGTCCCTGGTCAGGAGAAGAACAGTCTTGTCAGTCTCCCCCAAGTGTCGCGGCACTAAGGCCTCGTCCCTGGTCAGGAGAACAGTATTGTCAATCTCCCCCAAGTGTTGTGGCACTGAGGCCTCATCCCTGGTCAGGAGAACAGTATTGTCCATCTCCCCCAAGTGTCGCGGCACTAAGGCCTCGTCCCTGGTCAGGAGAACAGTCTTGTCCATCTCCCCCTAGTGTCGCGGCACTGAGGCCTCGTCCCTGGTCAGGAGAACAGTATTGTCAGTCTCCCCCAAGTGTCGCGGCACAAAGGCCTCATCCCTGGTCAGGAGAAGAACAGTCCAGTCAGTCTCCCCCAAGTGTCGCGGCACTAAGGCCTCGTCCCTGGTCAGGAGAACAGTCTTGTCCATCTCCCCCAAGTGTCGCGGCACTGAGGCCTCGTCCCTGGTCAGGAGAACAGTCTTGTCCATCTCCCCCAAGTGTCGCGGCACTGAGGCCTCGTCCCTGGTCAGGAGAAGAACGGTCTTGTCAGTCTCCCCCAAGTGTCACGGCACTAAGGCCTCGTCCCTGGTCAGGAGAACAGTCTTGTCCATCTCCCCCAAGTGTCGCGGCACTGAGGCCTCGTCCCTGGTCAGGAGAAGAACGGTTTTGTCAGTCTCCCCCAAGTGTCACGGCACTAAGGCCTCGTCCCTGGTCAGGAGAATAGTCTTGTCCCTCTCCCCCTACAAGTGTCGTGGCAGTAAGGCATTATCCCTGGTCGGGAAACCGGCCTTGTCAGTCTCCCTTGAGTGTGTTGTGGTTTAGGAGAGAAACAATAGTCATTTGTCAAGTGTAAGGTTTTGTTTGTCTGCCTAAGTTGTTGGATTTGCAAGATTTCCCTTTCCAGGAGAAAATGACGAATCAATTTTTAATTGTGAGGATTTATTTAAATGCAGTCAGGTGATGCTTATCTTGTTCCAGCATGTAATCAATAATAAATTCCAAACTAAGCCCTTAAATGCAGTCAGGTAATGCTTATCTTGTTCCAGCATGTAATTAATAATAAATTCCAAACTAAGCTCTTAATTGAGAACACAGTGTAAAACCAAAAAAGATTCCCTACCTGGTCATCTAGGAGAGCCTTGGCTTCCTCTGGATCCTAAATAGATTTGTGAAGATGTAATTGATATGTTACTGCTGAAATGATTGTTTCGTCTATTAAACCATCTAGCAAAACACCATTTGAAGTATAGGCACTAATTGAATATCGTGTACTGCAATTGAAATTGCGGAGAATATATATTATTCCTAAGTAAAACGTTCGTTTCCTCAGATTGCTCATGCCCAAATTTTCTTCTTTTCTCGTGAAGTTGCAAAGCATCTCGAAGTTGTCGAGCCATGTTACATAATGTGTGGAATACATGAAGTAAGATATGCGTTGTGCCGTATACATGACAAAGAAGATGTGTTCGGTTGTGTCCTCGTGTACCGGTACACTAAGGAACGAAACATTAACGAATGCGTCACAACTCCATGTATGGATATGAAAACAATACGAATTCCCCCGTGTGCCGGTACACCAGGACAGCCCCAGCTTTTCACAGCTAGAATAACAGTAGTGGCCATTACTGGAGTTTTGTTGTGTCTTTACGGACGCTAACAACCTTTGAAACGTTTGATAAATAACTTCGTGACGATTCTGTACCGTGGAAAGAGGTGTAAGATCGCCCAGCACCAATCAAGAATTTCGGAATTTTTTACTCTGATAAATCGAAAAAGACAAGGTACGTTGTTTTAACTGAAGTAAAATTAAAGAACTTAATTAAATCAACGGGTTTATTTGTTTTTCTTAAAGGTTTTGGCGGCTGCAATAATATTTTATTGTCTTATGATGTTATTTCAGTAACAAAGAGGGGAAAATTAGAACCCTACTGGGACTCTTGTTGTGTAAGAAAAAATCAACATAATAGATACAACTTTATGTACGTACCCTCTCGCAGATATCTAGTACCTCCTTGCCCAGAAGGGGATCTTGGTGTTTGACCACGTGCTTTTGTCTCTGCAGGGTAAAATTTAGGGGCACATTCTGTTGTGACCCTGCCCAGTCATACACCTCCTGTTAAGAGATAAATTTCTTTCAAAAATGTCTCTAATGCGAATTGTAACTAGGAAAAATACAAAATAGCATGCAGTGGGCGGGTGCTCCTTTCATTTGGAAAGTGGGTTGCCTTTTAAACTAGAATTAGGGGTCTGGAGCAGCTTTTTTCTTGTCATGTATTGAGGGTACTTCAAATATTCAGTTAAACTGTAAATCAATATAATTCAGTTTTGTTTCCTCTGATCAGGAAGTATTTGTCAATGAAAAGAGGAGATTAATATTTCTAAGTAAGTGACCATGTACATATATAAAATATCTAAATATCTTGAATAAAATGTATTATTGTAAATCCCTAGAAGAGAGAGATGGAAACATTGTGTTTATCATTCCAATTGCTGGTTTTCAGTGTCACGCCATTCAAAATAGATCAAAATAAAAAATAAAAACCGTTCAATCGATTTAGTCTAGAATCTGGAAATAGAAAGAAGCTAGATATGTAAAGACTCTCGCCAAGATTCAGGTCACAGCAATTTTTCTTACGGAAGATATGAGGAGAAACGTTTTTCCCAAATTTATAGAGATTTGTATGGAGCCGCCATGCTGGTGCCCACCTAGATGGGCACCAACATGGCGGCCGGAAACCAGCAGAAACATCTGTCACTGAGTTTTGCTACAAAAGCGTGAATTTATCTCTCTAAGAACTCATAAACGTAACAATAATACTTTATTCTAATACAAGAACTGTTCAGATAGCTGAATTTCCCTAAATAAGTCACCTTTTAAACCAACATAACAGCTCTCTCGCTCGTCATGTAAAGGCCACGTCACGCAAAAGCTTAGAAATTCAAGAGTAGTCTATCACTAAACCAAGAACCCATTTGGAGTGAAAATTTGTCTGAATATTAGTTTTTAGCTGCTCTAATACATCATGAAAGTAAAATCTCAGGAGGATCAATAGTTCTGAAGTCTGAAATTTAGTGACGTCACGTGAAAACCAGCAATAATTGATCCTAAATGTATTCATATTAACCACTCATACACAAGTTACTGTAAATACCTGGAAAAGAGCAGTTGCTTTGAATTTGCGTTTCAGTCGGGTACTGCCATACTGTAGGATTATTGTAATGCCCTCTTTGTCCTCAGGCACTACCCGCTGACCCCTTACCTCTCTTAACTATGAAATTAAAAGGGAAAAACATTTCTTATGTTTTGTTCTGCTGAACTTCGTTGACTTCATTCCAAGTGGAGAGAAGGGGGAATTAAAACACCAAAGAGGTCTGTCGGCCAGAAAATAACTGCAGCAATTATCTAGTAATTTTGAGAGGTTACCTTTACAAGCATTGCTGGAGCTGCTATCTATGGAGTCGTTCTTTTGATTCCAATATTCTCTATTCATAGTGATGTAAACTTTTTACCTAATGTTATTGAAAGATTTTTTTCTTTCTTTTATCTCCTGGTTGGTCTTGTAGTATGTAGGCAATATTGGAAATTATTGTTTTTAAAAAATGAAAAGTTTTGCTCCTACTCATCACCAAAGACACTAGCATGACATTAAATATTTGATGAACACTCCAGGACATACTTCTCTATGTTCATTGGCCTGGTTTTTCTGTTGACATAAACTTATACTTTTATCATTCATCAATGTCAAAACTTTATGAATTTGCTTTAATGGAACGCAACATATTGTAGGGATATGTTAGAGACATTTTAGAGATATGTAATATTATACTATTCACCTCCATATCCATCTTAGTGGTTTGATCCTCCTTTTTATTGCTGACAGAAAAATATAGAACAATTTGCCTCAGTTAGGTACACTTTGAAACCTGGACTGTAAAAGTGGTACATGTAGCATGTTTTTTCTGAAAGTAAGTTAGGTGCTACAAGCAAATTTGGGCCACTGTTTGATTTAATATGGTTCTCTATGACTCGCATATGAGTCATGACAAGTGTCTACTTTATGGGATTAATAATAAAGGAATTTTGTTGTGCTGATTATCTTACCATTTCTTCTTTAAATTCTGAAGGGTCAATTGGCCCTGCTGAATGCAATCTTCAATGTCACCCATGTTGATGTTGGCAAGGGTCTGGCCTAAACAAAACAAGTTATGAACTTTCAAGGAAGAGTGTTTTTCAACATTGCAACTTTTGGTGTTGGCAAGGAAGGTAATCTCAACTACTGCAAAAGATGTTTCCTCTTTTTCCTTGCCAATATCTTGTGTATCATTTTCATTCTTCTGTCAAGTGCATATTGTATTTTCATTGTGATTGCATGCTTAAAAGGGTAAGTGCTGTACTGTGTATGTTTGAAAAGTGCAGTTTACAGAAAATGGTAAATAATGTATGACCAGGACTGGCCTGGCAGAGGTTGGTGCCAGGAAAAAAATCTGACTCTCGTGGTTATTTAGGCCAAACTTTGATATCACTGAAAAAAGAAAGATTTTTACTAAACTCTCTATGATAAAATAGTAGTATCCATCTGCAATTGATGTAAACTACTTGAACAACAAATAACTTGAGAGTAAAATTTTTTAATCAGCTTTGAATGGTAAATCTTTGAGTGAAGTTGTTGGTGATAATATATCAAAACATAGTATACTCGCCACAATGAACAACACCAACTCTTTTTACAGTATATCATTATTCTATTTTATTACATTTACCATAGCATCCAATTTTAAAATGTTTTAATGATGACAACTTTCCAGTAAAACACAATGTAGTTATGTGCAGCTGAGTGCTGCAGAGGGCATCCATTATCTGTAAGGTCTATAATTACTGAAGGGAACCTTTTTTACCTGTCATACTTTTATCATGTTTGTGTGTAAATGTATAGACAATGATCAGATGAAAGCTGACTAAACGGATAATTTTTCTGGCTTTCTTCTTGAATTGCTATACTGCTTAATTCTCTTCAGTGTACACCATCTATACCAAGAATCAGCTTTGGGATAATTGATTTACCTCTTCTAACACTTGCACTCTCCACACATGCCATCCAGTAGTACAGATCAACTGATAATGTTTGGAGCATGCTACAAATTCTGCAGATAGTTAAAAATAGAAACAAAACTGATTTCTTTTAAGGATTTGTTGACAAATGGGAATTATTCTCACTTTGATAACCTGAGTATGGAATTTGATATAAGTTGGAAAATTGTAAAACATGTGCATACTCTAATTGTTGGAGTGTTGTGTCATGTCATGTTTAGTAACATAATGCTATGATTTCTGGAAATGGCTGATATATGACCTGTCTCAGTTTCTGACCAGGAATCCCTTAGCCTTTATTTGAATTTCTAGTACTAGGCAATGAAATTTGAACTTCAAGGTAATGCTGTCTTAATAACTACACTGTAGCCGTACAGGCACAAGATCCTAATTTTATAACAACAAACAGCAAGCAGCTAACCTTCGCACAGGATCAAAATTATCACCCTGTTTTATGATAATTAGCGTAAACATTTTATAATCTCTCTTTGCCTGGAAGCATATCTGCAAAAAAGCAAGCAAGAGAAGCGTTTAATTGAGGAAAATTTGGTTTTTTCAGAGAAATCTACTTTTCCAGTTCTTTAAAAGAATTGAAATGTGTTTGGAAGGAGAGTTTGATTTGAAATTTCTTTGTAATGATAGTGGTCCTTTGTTGCAAATGCTATTAAGAATGCAGAGGAAGGGGTTGGGGCTGGACAATTTATTTTTGGGTATTCTTTGGGGTGTTTTGATTGGGTAGGAGCTTAATGGAAACCTGTTGAAAGCCAAATCACTAAAATTTAAGTCCTATTTCTTCTTTTCCCTCCCTCAGTGAAAGGGAAATTGAAGCATTACTTAGAGCTTTGTGTAGTTTCACTCAAATACCTTGTATGCTTAGAGTAGGGAGCCCATATAACCACATTAGTCGCAACTCTAACATGCACACTAGGTTTTGTAGTTATGGTGTAGCACTTTTCTGTAGCCACATGCAAAGGAAGTGGACAAAAATGTACATGTATGGAACCTTCCACACATATCTTTGCATTTTTCGCATATGTTTAGCACACTAGTAAGACACAGACTTCCATGTATAGTGGAGCTATAATATTCAATACTAGCCTCTTCAAAGGTGAGATTTAAGAAGACAGGTAGGGACTCCAGCACAGCATAGTTTTGGTAAAGTTCCCTCTTGCATAGAAGCTCCTCCACCCTGTCCAGTCTCCCTAATGCCACTAGGGAAGCAAATAACCAAAACAATTGAATTTGTTAAGTGGTACACATAGAACATAGAACCTTGCATAGAACCTCCTCCACCCTGTCCAGTCTCCCTAATGCCACTAGGGAAGCAAATAACCAAAACAATTGAATTTGTTAAGTGGTACACATGAAAGAAAGACATTAAGCTTCAGTGGTCTTAAATTCCTTTATGAATACTTTGACTCAACTCTACAACTACAGTATGCAAAGAAAGTTATGTATGATAGCCCAGGAACAGTGGATTTTCTGATTAGGCTAGTGAATTCTTACTCTCACTTGCCCAATGGATAGGCAGATTTTTTCAAGGTTCGTTCAAATCACATCATTTTGGGCCAGTAAAAATCACTCGAGGGCCAGTACCATGCTAGTCATGGCTTGCCCTTCAGGGCAAGCAGTAAAGTCCACTTTTTTTACAATCTGAACTACCTGAAAAAGAATGAAGCCTGGCAAACTACTGTAAAACCTGTGTTGAAGCATGCATCCTGTGTATCCAATCTACCTTTTCAATTAATGGTACCTTTTCCGAGGTTTTGACGAACAGCTCCCACTGGGCTTAAGTCTTCTTGAAGGACACCAACTACATTTAAATGTTTTCCCATTAGAACATTGAATTTGACCATTATTGATGTATTGTACTGTAAATAATTGTCACCATAAAGCCAGTGCATCAGTCAATGATAGTAAAGATGATATACCAATAAAAATTAAAATATTTATACTAATCCACAAATAAAGTCTGGTTAATATGGCACACATATATAATGATGGTACAATTTATCTCCAATCATAATCCTCACAATTAATCTTAACCAATCAATGGCAAGATATCACAGTTTTTACCTGTTTGAAGGGCATCTGTTCTGACTGAAAGAATAAGTGGGAAGAATGTTAAAATTGTAAATTTTCTTTGAACGTAAAGAATTAAAAACAAATAATGACAACAACCCAGACGAGTGGGTTGTTGTATCAACTGGTAATACCTTGGGGTTGATCATCTGCAAGCCATAACATTTCAGGTAAATCATTATCTTTTGAAATGTATGAACATCAGCACAAATGAATATTGCAATGGACAGTTTAACAAGGAAACAACCTCAACCATTACAAGTTGTTTAGTTTGATGTGATGTTTCGGTAAGGGATGTTTAAACAAGTTCTTGGTATCAGACCATGAGCATAATAGTTTTCATAAATCATTCATGACCTGGAATATGTTAGACAATTAAATTTAAGAAGCTGCAGCCTTAAAATGTTTACACCCACTTACCATCATGCATGGATTGTTGCAGTTGGTCAATCTCTCATGATAATAAACATAAATATTGTTAAGGTGTATGCTGGATATCACTAATTAAAGAACTGCAATTCAAATCAATTGCACTTGTATTTCTTCAATACTGTTATTTTTTTTGTCCTTCGTAGTGTGTGTATGGAAAAAATATTCCTTACCTCCAATTTCTGAAGTGGATGATGTGGTGTTGGGGTGAGCCAATGGAGGAGCAAAGCTGGGTCGGGATGAATGAGGAGCAGGGTTAGGTTGGGCTAGTGGAGGATTGGGGTTAAGTTGGGTAAGTGGAATAGTGGGGTTGGGTTGGGCTAGTGGAGGGGTGTGGTTAGTTTGGGCTGGTGGATGGGTGGGGTTAGGTTGGGCTGGTGGAGGAGTTGGGTTCGTTGGGGCTAGTGGAGGATTGGAGTTAGGTTGGGAAAGTGGAATGGCAGGGTTAGGTTGGGCTAGTGGAGGAGTGGGGCTACTTTGGGCCAGTGGAAGGGTGGAGTCAGGTTGGGCTAGTTGGGCTAGTGGAGGGGTGGGGTTAGTTTGGGCTAGTGAAGGAATGGGGTTAGGTTGGGTTGATGAAGGTACTGGAGTTGATACTGTGGATGTCGAGGTATGTGAGGCTGAAATCAAGAATGAGATTCTTGTCACGAGGGGTCAATCACATATTGCAACTGAGGGACATTTTTCTTGACATAATTGTGAATTTCTGACTGATTGCCTTCAACATGGTCGTTGATTGCTTCGATAGTTTACCTAAATAGGAACATGTTTTCTTTGAAAGTTTTAATTTTTTTAGACAATGAGAGAGTTTAGAACAGTGCACAAATGTAACTTGCTAAAAATTCACAGCAGCAAGAAAACATCTGTACTGGTTTGCCAAGGGGCGTTTGTCTATTGGTAACCAGTGAAATATTTTGAGAGTTGGGATATAAAATGTAGATGGGCTTCAAACTCTATAAGTTGCCAATTTTGAGGATAGATGTCAACAGTAAGGAACTATAACATGTGATGAAAAAAAATTTTTGGAAATGGGGAAGAGACAGCTTCCATGGCATGAAGTGGAGGACATGAGACCAAAAAGGTTCAGCGGAATGAAGAGGACTGAGAAAGAAAGACATCATGCTAATAGTTTTTTGTAATAAAAGTTAAGTCACTTACCTGGATTTGGAAGCCACAGGAAAATTTTCTTTTTCCTTGATCCTTCGAATAATTCCAGTAGCTTCACACCATCTTGGAGGCCAGTCGCAACCTTCGACATGGCATGCCCTCTACAGTATGATGCGAATAACTCTAACCTAGAGTAAGGAAATATTAGGTATTAGTATCACCAATCATAACAATTCATTATATTGTAATTTTGAATTGATTTCCCTCATTTTACTGGAAATTTTCTTAAAACATGGCACTTGCAGAAATCACATATAGGTGGCATTTGTTAGAGAAAGGTAAAGACACTAGAACATACTGTAATCATTGGGGCCAATATTCTTTAAAGACCAGTGTGAAATTTACATTTTATCTGGAAGGGTAACAAATGACTGCAGGATAAATTTTTTTTTTCCTCCTGGAAAAGTTTGGTTTTCACTCTTCCAACCTCTTCATCAAAGTTTATGATAACAGTATTAAAAAGCAAGTTAAGAATGACTGGTTATTTTCAATGATTGTGCAAGCATTGAAATAGCTGAGTAAGCGCGTCTACTATTTAGCAGAGTACATCCGGCGTTCCAAGGTATCACAGAAGGAAAATTAGCGCATGAGCGGAAATAGCATACAAACTAATGACTTGGGTTACTTAATTTACTTTTAAAATTTTGATCATTAAGCGGAAAGGGAGCTTTTAAACGCCTGAACCTTTCACTTGACTCTGAAGATGACTTCCGCTCAGGTTGTCGAAACGTCAGTCACCACTACCGACAACAGTCCTTCTCAGGACTACACTCACCCGGACGATCAAACTACACTATTACAGATAAAGTTATTCTTATTACGGGTATCCAGTCACTTCGCTCCATGGTTATATCGCTCCGAGTCAGTCCGCTTTAGCCAGAAGTTGGATCGCTCCACAAAAAAAGTTACTTCGCTCCATACAAAAGTGCCTCCGCTTCATACGGAAGTAACTTCGCTCGCATCGACATATCGTTTCCAGAAAAAGGGTTTAACCGGTGAAGTGGCTAGGGCCCTTCATGTTGGCAATGACTGCAGAGATGGGTGAACTCATAGCTGTACCAAAAACCTGTTTATAGTAGGTTCTGTTGCATGCAAACTGCGTGGTTTTGAGGCAAAAAGACAGCAGATGAATAATATCCTCCACAGGCAAAGAAGGTCTTTGTCCTAGGGAAGCATCTTTTCTGAGTCTCTCCTCCTCAACCTTAACGGCAAGATCAACTGGGATTTTAGTGAAGAGCGAAACAACGTCGAAAGATACTAATTCTTCACAAGCGTTAAGAGTTTTTTATTGTTTTTTTAGAGGGCACGGTAACGAATCCTGCAATCTGATTGGTTCTTTACCCGGTCAGTATTTTCCTATCTCTGCCCACGGGCCACGGTAACGCTTTCGTGAGTCGCCGTGTACATCTCAACTTTCGTTGCCATTTTTCATAAATATACCTCGTTTCGCCCGCTGGGCAGTATTTTAAGCAAACACATCGGTCACTACCTCAAGCCGACTTATGAATCCTCTCTTTCTCTCTCTCAAATCAATTTAGTTGACAAAAAAATATTGGTTTCAGAATGAATTTGTATAGGCAATGGTGTCATTACGTCGGTTGACAAGCGGCCTAAAAACCGTCTGCAATTGATTTTAATCATTCACAAAAAGTACTTAGAAAGTTAAAACGTGAGGTATTTGGTTACAGGTAAACTGAACAATGGAACTTTCATTCATTTAATGTCTGAATTTTCACAAACAATTTGTTCGTAGTAAAAGAGCGAGCGAAGTTTTAATTTCAGTTCGACAATAAATATACGCTCCTGGTGAGTCTTTCAAAGTCCGTTCAATTTGGACATTTGGACCATAAATTGCACAACAGAAACTGAAGGAATTTATTGAGAAAAGGCCGCATTAAATCCCCTTGTGTCTCGTTGGAGTGTGCCGTTCGAATTCAGTTTTTGTGGAGGAAAGACCAGATTTACACACGCCGTTGCAGCAAACAAACGAGCAAACTCTCACAACTTCAAAATAAAAAAATTGAATTTACTCACAATTACTTTCCTCGCCGTTTACTTAATGAACAGAGGTAAATCTTCGTACATGAATGAATCTTCGATGAGAGTGAATAATACTTTCCGTTAGATCATTGATTGTTTTTGAAGAAAACATTGTCGTGACAGTCCTTGCCAAACTAGTTCCGTTGTTTTTCAAATCTTCTTGCGCTTTTTTTTTCTTACGCGCTCTCTAATTGACAGGTGTCAGATTGTGGCAGATACTTGTAAAAATAATGTTTCAAAGTTTGTTTGGAAGCCTTTTAAATCATCTTTATCGTTACGGAAATGAAAATGTTTCGCTGAGGCATCTCTCTTTAATTTGCATCACCGCTATTTTAACTACCATTTACTCACTCAAAAATAGTTCAGTTTATGGAAGATCTTGCCGTATTTACGTCCATAAATCATTAGGGTTCTTTTGGAAAGAATTTCGTCAAGTTTAAAAAACAATAAATATGTTATTTACCGGCTAAGGGTCGGTCCGTATGGTGAAAAACTGTGACCTCGGTCTTGAAAATGCTGCCCTCGGCCTACGGCCTCGGGCAGTATTTTCAAGACCTCGGTCACAGTTTTTCACCATACGGACCTCCCAGCCGGCAAATAACATATATATATCTTATGAAATCCGCAAATTCGCAGGAATTTTTGACAGTGTAATCAGTATTCCCAACAACAGGCGATAAAATTCTCGCAAGATGACCAGAAATTGCATAAGTCGGGGAATTAACTAAAGAGACAATAGGTCTCGAAGAAATTCCTGGTTTATGAATTTTAGGTAAGCCATAAAAACGTGGACATAGGCCGTCACTACTGTCAGTATAATATTTTGTACGTATAGTCACTAATCTTACCAGCTTTTTCCAAATCAAGCAACATTTTAGTTAACTTTCTTTGAGTTCTAAACAAAATGTCAAGTCCAAATTTCCGTTCTTTTATTCAACTCTTTCTCTAAATAAGTTTACACTGTCGAAGACGACGCATCCTTGTAAGATAAATTCCCTTTCTTGGAAACTAAAGACAATTCTAAAGTAAAAACTGAGCAATTCATTTTGTATCACAACGCTTCCTTACATTTTGTTAGTGTCGTCATTTCGTTGACTTTATCACAGATTAACATTGTTATTCTCTTGTTTACACTTGCGCAGCAAAGTATTCTCCACCATCATGTCAAACAAACTTTCATCTGTAAAACCTGAATCCTTGGCAATTATATTGACAACGCTCTGTGGACCAAAGGAACAGAATAAATTGCATTCTAAGAGGAATGGATTTCCTTCAATGTCGACTCGGAAGTCGAATACACCAAAATCCTGTAAACTCAACTCTCGAAAAGCTCGGCAACTTTGTTGTTGAATACGATGAATTAGCTTCTCCTCTTTTCTGGGATCAAGGAACCATGTTTTATTTTCTGGAGATTTGCCTAAAATGAACACAAACACAGAAACAAGCAAATTGTTAATACAGTCTGGTTGAAAACTTTCCCCCTGTAAAAGTATCATGAGTGTTAACGAAGATACTTTATGACTACTGGATGAGTTTTAAGTGATAAGCAGCAATTTAAACATGAGACAATAGTACAGAGTAATAACTTCATATGTTATTTGAAATTAAAAAAGTCGCAATTTAAAACGCGCTAGCATAGCCACTGGTTATAACCAAGTCTTATGACTACTGAACAAATTGCTTAATTTAAGATGAGAGAGAGAAATATTCACTCGAGCTTTGTCCTAAAGCCAAGTTCGCAGTCCTCACTTGAACGAAAAAAGCAAGCAGAAGAAAGGAAGAACAAGAAACGAAAAGTTGTGCAAGAACTTTTCCAACAAACGGAAATTCAGAACGTAGGAATTAAGGAAAAGGGGAAAGGAAAAACATGAATGTTGACGTATCTGAGCTTATCTGTTAAAAAAGTAATATGACGACCGTATCTACTGAAATTCAAACAGACCTTTCTATGCAAGACAAAGTGTAGTTGGAAAACTTAAAAGGAATTATAAGGTGCTGGACTAAAAAAGTACGGTCCATTCAAACCTAACTGTGAAACTGGCGAATCTAGACAAAGACGAGTTTGTTAGATTAATTTTTTTTTGCACTGAGCCATCATCTTCCGAGGCATTTATAATTTGGGGTCGCTTTTCCCACAAAGATACTTCTCACCCAATCAGCAACGAAGTTTCGGTAGGACTGGATACATTTGTAAGCTGTGTTGTGTTCCTTTACGAACTTACTTGTTGAAAAGTGAAAGTAGTTCACTATATCAGGAAACTCTACCTCCGGCCATTAATCCAACGATCGAGAGAAAAAGTTGGCATATACTATGGCAAGCCATAATGGACAAAAGTGCTCGATAATTTTTCATCAAGTCGAGATTTTTTTTCTCAAGTCGAGAATTTTTTTCGGAGTCGAAATTTTTTTATGGAGTCGAGAATTATTTCTTCGAGTCGAATTCTGACAACTAGTCGAAGATTTCATCCTCGAGTCGAGATTTTTTTTTTTCTGAGTCGAAAATTATTTCATCGAGTCGAGAATACCCGACATGCCGTGCTGTCATTTGCCGCCAAAACGATCAAACGATATGGCAGTTTGCAGATCTGTTGGTTACGTAGCCTTTTTATACATTGCTGTCGTTCTTCAAGTTGCTGACGGTAATGTGGAGGACTTGGAGAGGTTTCTGTTGTCTATACAGGATTGCATTTCCTATATTAGAACGATGCACAGCTCCCGGAAACGACAGAAATATGGAATGTAAACACGATCGCTTGGAAGGCTTTGTTGAAATAATCGCAGCGTTTTCTTTGGTTCTCGCTAATTTCCAAGGCTTTTTAGAGATAAAAGTGCTGGTTGACGACCTTCCGCACTTCTTGCGGGAGTTACTAAACCACATCAGGTATAAACAAACAGCCCAATTAACATTACCATTGAAATTTCTCAGATACTGAAATGTAACTATCATTTGAGCTCTTATAAATAGATTTGAAGACCTTTTTGTTGTTTAAAATTAAATAAAATAGTTCATATTTTTAAATCGTTCGATTGGTGCATTAAAATTATTAAAAGATAAAACTAGCATGGTCTTATGGACTGGTTGTAGCTCAATAACCACTGCCTTCCTTTCACATAATAGTGATAAACCATTCTCTTGTAGAGAATTGGAAAAAACGTTTCCTTGAACCAGAAAGGGACTAACACGAAGCTGAGGTATGGTAATCGAAGATGACATGCAGAAGCTTGAATGGGTATTAAAAAATTGTTCTGTTCATCAGAATTATTTTTTATCATTGGGACAGTTGGGAAACTATGAGCCTGCATATTGTACACACTCTCCAGTTACAAGCATGACTTAAACAAAAGATATGCAGTCTTAGGACAAGGGGTGGGAAGGGGTTACCGATGAGAGAAAAAATCCTCCACAGGCTGCACATAAAAACTACCCTCACAACAGACTACTCGCGATAAGCCCACGGCTGAGTTGTTCAAAACAAGGTTGATACTAATCCTGGGTTAAGTGTGATCAAAACCTATAGGCTGCCTTAACCCAGATGAACATTAACCTTGATTTGAAGAACTTGGCCCTGAATTGTCCAACAGAAAGCTAACTTCAAAGCAATAAACCAAATTATTTATTGTCACAAACGCTATTAACAAAATTGAAGGGACACTGGTACTTGCAAGTATAGGACAACACCATGTCCATCAAAAATACTCATGTATAAATTTCATATAATGGGAAAGCAAGACCACATTTTATATTTGTTGTACAGTATGCTTTGTCAGCACACTTTTCATGAATTTACCACAAGAACAAGAACAAGAACCATGTTGCCTCTAATTAACATTAAACTTCAGGTATGTCGCTAAAAAAATCCCCAAATATGTCAACAGTTACTTTTAAAACTTCACTTTTTAGCAGAAAACACTTACGATGCATAAAAAAAATTCTTCTTTGCAAAAAAAAAAAAGAAGGAACTTGTATGATAAATACAAAACACAAACTTTCTTTATGGCACCCTGTAGCTTAGAAATGTTGAGAAGGGCGTAATATGTCTCTATATGTCCTAGACAATGCTGAAAGACCAAGCAGATGCTTGACGGAATATATTACTTAACTCTTCTGACATTGGCGAAAACCAAATAAAACGCCACGATTATTTCAACAAAGCCTTCCAAGTGATCGTGTGTATATTCCATATTTCTGCCGTTTCCGAGAGCTGTGCATCGTTCTATATGAGAAATACAATCCTGTATAGACAACAGAAACCTCTCCAAGTCCTCCACAGGACCGTCAGCAATTTGAAGAACGACAACGATCTATAAAAAAGTTACGTAACCAACAGATCTGCAAACCGGCATATTGTTTGATCATTTTGGCGGCAAATGACGGCATGACATGTTGGGTATTCTCGACTCGATGAAAAAATTTCGATTCGACAAAAAAATCTCGACTCCAGAAAAAATCTTCCACTGGTTGTCAAAATTCGACATGAAGAAATTGTTCTCGACTCCGCAAAAATATTCTCGACTCGGCAAAAATATTCCCGACTCGGCAAAAATATTCTCGACTCGAGGTAAAAATTCTCGACCTCTTTTGTCCATTATAGCTTGCCATAGTACTTATAGAGTAGGGATCTACTCTTGCAAAACACTTAAGCCTCTCGTCGTTTTTTTTTTCTTTTTTTTTTTTACTCATTATTTTATTCTCTGCACTAAGGGAATTGTTATAACCTCGCAAAGATTGCACGCAATCGCCTTCGATAGCCGCTGTGATGTTTTACCTGGTATGCAAAATAGCGGCAAAGGTACGGTACCTCCCTTGAGGTACCAGTGATAAATAAGCTGCTGTAGGATCACGTGACGCATGCTAGACCTCCGCTATTTGGGATGCAAAAATTTCTGGGCAGGGAACCCAATTAGCCTGACAACGCCCTGAAAATGTGGCTTCGTAGCACATATGTTAATTACCAGTGTTGTTGTGGGAATTAAGGACATGTATCTTCAGTACTTACCAACAGGTAATCCTTTTTCATTGCAGCTGAGCTTGTCTTCGGTTCTTCGAATGTCATTTTCCCGTACTTTATACTCGATGCACGACAAAGCTTTTAATTCTCCATTTGTTGCTGATTCAACAACAGCACAGCGAATTTCCCGTCCCTCTATGTAACTGCCGAAAAAAAAATTAAGGAGGAAACGAAGTAGAAAATCGTTGAATAGGATTAATTTTTTTAATTGTAAAACGTTCTAAGGCTGCAAAATTACATATAGTCTCTACGCAAGGTGTGCAGCCCCACTCCAGTGAATACAAGGAGGGGTCGAATTATTATGATAGAGTAATCTACTATGTTATAGGAAAGCTCCACGAGTCTGCATTCCTAAAATAGCTTGTTGAAAGTCAAAGGCCTACTTGGTACACTAATAGGATTTGCAGCCTCTTGTTTAGTATCCCGCCAAAACTTACTTCGTACTTCAGAGTGACCCGTTGTTTCTTTTTAACAATTCAAGCCAATTTCACAGGAAAACGCGAACGACCAAGTCGGGATTGGTTTTCGCTTTACCATTTGATTGGTCGAGAAGGTGGTACGATTACTTTTACCAATCACAAAGCATACTGAAGAAAAAAACTAATGTCAACTCGGATTACTTTCGACAAGCAATTAAAATTGCTTTCTTTTAATTCATGCATGTCTCAAACCTCATTGAGAACCATCTGATCTAAGAGCTAACAAACTTAAGCTTTAAGGCTTTTTCAGGAGATGCACAAACTTTTTTCAAGAAAAACGTCTGTGAATAAACAGGTTTCCTCATATTTTGAGTCACTTACAGTCAAATTTACACAAGTATTTTGAATGCTTCCATGTATTTAAACAAATGCTTTCATCGACAAGTCAGATTCATCCGATTTTGGATCCGACTTACAGTTTCCTTCATATATAAGCTTGACAACAACTTGGCCTATCGGCATATCAATATCATCACGGTCAAAACAGCCAAACCATGTTCACTCCTACACGCTTCCTCGACTACAACACTTACTCAACGACAATACTACCTTTCAATGATCACATGGTCTGAATACGATAACGCATGCTCAATAGCTGCGTTAAGTAATTTGGAGTCTTTCACTAATCGCACTGCTTTGGTGTCTTCTCCTTGACTTGCTTTGACAACACATGGATACCTAACTTGTTCAGACTCTAGAGGGTCACCTGTAGCAAAAGAATTCTCAAAGTCAATCCGATTTAAATAACCAATCATTTTTTATTTGTCGGTGGTGAGTTACTAGCGTCAACAAAGCTTCGTAGTCTCATAGTAAAATGGTGTAAAATTAATGCAAATTGTTACAATTAATTTTTTAATTCACAGTGGTGCTATCAAGAGAGGGAAGACTTGGTAAGGTATGAGTCGGGTCCAATTTGAAACTGATCTCTTTTCTATAAGTCCGTTTTCCAACACCTTAAGCTACTCAGTGTTATGTACATTTTTTCGCTAGCCAAATGGTTTATTTTTCATTCGTAGGAAATAGCGGAGCACAGAAGCTTGGGAAGGAGTTCAAAAAGGGGTCTAAAAATATCGTTTTCCCTTACAAGAGTGTCGCTTCTACCTTTTTGGTAAATAAATCCATCAGGGCATGAAACATCGCCGTAAGAGACAAAAACACCGCGTGTAATGAGTTTGTCCATGGAAAGATATCGCGACTCTACTGATCCACCCACTAATGGGATATCCAATGCATCAAAGAGCGCCCTGTGGATAAGAAAACGAAAAGCCTCTGTCAGTATTAAAGATAAGAGATCTCTGTATTGTATGGAGGAAACTACTTCAGTTACTATTCTCTTTGATTCATGTAAGGTTACCTTTCTGTTCTCCACAATATTTCTAAAAGTAATGAAGATTTCTTTCAAATGGAAGGCCATGAAGGCTAATTTGTATACACACAATGAATGAAAATCATGTGCGCCATTTTGAAAGAGATCTATTTACTGATCCTTTTGCAATATCAAAAGAATCGAAGTGTGCCCTATGACAGGGGCGTAGAACAGTGCGTAAGATCATCAGCAGACGTAAGGATTTAACGTTTAGTAGTGAAACAAACGACTCAATTCGCGTAAACTAACTTGTTCCGTGCAAAACACGAGAATAAACAATTTATAAGAACTCGCAAAATGACGCAAAAGTCACGGAGTTAGTCATTAAAACCAGACGAGACAAACTACATCAAATTGAAACTAACAAAACCCTCAGTAAGAGATCTGACCTGTAAGTTGTCATTCCTTTTAAACAAACAAAATGGAGTAGAGCCATATCTGGTTGTATCACATGTTTAATGTGCTGCAAGGCGGCAGTGATGTCCACCTTCTTGAGACTGTTTCCTCTTTCCTCCAATTTTGTCAAATCCAAGATATCAGAAAGTCTTTCTGCAAATGACCAGGAACCAGCTGGTCGCACGAGGGCGTAAACAAAATGATAATCATATTTTGGAGACTGCATTTCCTCGGGAAACGAACCCCCATACAGCATGTTTAACTTGAAGCTGAATTCATCCGAGGGTGAACCCAAAACATGTAAAATCTGAAACAATAAGAGAGTTTTTAACAGCAAGCCTCGCCTAATGTGATTCCTCAGATAACAAAGATATTGAATAGTTCTTTTAACTTTCTTTAAATGTTTCCCACCAATGTTTGTTTCGAAAATTGCAATGAAAAAGATAGGTCACCGTGCTTGCTTAAGTGATATGATGAGCTATGATGGCCCAATCTTACTCCCATTTCCCGCCAGTTATGCCTGTACAGTCGGAAAGGCAACGGGAGGCGACGGGGGGAAAATTTTTTTATAGAAAGGAAATGATGTGTTGTAGAATGCATTTAGTCGAAAAAAGGTGACGATGGTAATGGTAATGGTTGCCGAGTTTCTTCTACCGAGAAAAAACGAGAAATGATGAAACGTAATCCACTAAGATTTTAGCCATTAGGAAGGCTGTGACGACTTGCTTACGCTCAAAACGTCGGAATCATGCACTATTATTCGTTCGTTCAAATGGCAAAAATTATCATCAACTATCATCTCGAATTTGAACATGTTCAAATTGCATGATAGTGGATAGCAATTAGTGAAACACTCTATTTTTATATAATAACGTCTAATTTTGGGGCTGAGGATAAATGTTCCTTGGTTTTTCGCGATTTGAGCCTGAAAACGTTCTTAACATGTTCTTAGAGTTGTGCGGTATAGTATTTCAACAAATCAAATGCACTGTTTGCTGTGATGTGGTATTAAGTTGCTTGTCACATAGTTGTGAGCCTTGCTTTGATGCCGCGAACAAGATGTCCTGCAAACCAATCCTTGTTAACCTTGGCTTCACAAAAGCAAAATGAACAAAAAAAAGACGTTCTTCACTGACTCTTATGCTGGGTATTGTTGTGTACCGCAATTACCATACCCCGTGCGATTAAAATACTTCGTGCAAAGAACTGTCTCAGTGACATGCCGCGAACTTAGAATCTGCATGATTTTCTTGTATGTCTTCTGTTTGTATTCGTTTGTACAGCTTGTTGAGTCATTTTTAACTCGTGAATTGCGCGCATGCGCAAGAGCGAGTTATAGATACGATGTGGGGAATGGCATTCGCTCGCTCGCTCGCTCGATTGGTCGATTCCTGTAAACTTTTTTTTAGATTTTAGGCTTTTGAGTGCATTTGATAGTTTTTGGCGAGCAATACACAGACGAAATGGCGACCTTTGTAGCTAAGAATAGTGGTGGGGTGAAAAAAAAAAAGCCAATGATAATCTTAAAAGAGTTTTTTTTTTGGTTTTAGTTTCAACAAGCGGCGCCAGCGACTGGCAGGCATGCAAGGATTCACACTGAAATAACAGAACAACCTTCTTTTTTTCATAAAATTGTAATTTACAATCCTTGGACTTGAAAACAATCTGAAGATTCATTGAAAATATCACTTACTGCGAAGCGCTCGGAGTTTACAGATTTTCAAAAGCTTTTTCTGTCATAGCGTGAGATTGAGGACAAAATTGATCATTACGTTTCGTCGCGTGTGTTTTTCCTGTGTGAAGCAACAGAAGATGCCGGCGACTGACGAAATAACAAGTTAACACGAAAATCAAATAACACCTAAACAAACAATTTTAGCTACCGATTTTCAGTGAATTTTTAAGGAACAATTTTCTTTTAAGTTTCAAGACAATTTGAAGATTCAACATACATGCAACGTACTAAAATGCGAGAGTTACACACCACAAAATTGATAAATAGGCCTGAAATGA
>NC_142672.1:16368041-16435541 GCF_964200805.1 Pocillopora damicornis
GGGATCATCTAAGCCATGCCAGAGTGCTCAAACTAGAAAAACTAGTGAGCATGCATATATGTATATGTATGTTTGTATGTATCTATTTATTTATTGATTGATTATCTTGACGTCCAGCCACATGAAGCCCAAGCTTACACAGTGAGCCTCTGTGGACCCCCGCGACTCTGTGAATATGCAAATATATATTCACTTGCGAATTCCAACAAAAACCGAAAGACCTTGACACTGTTTAAAAGTTCGTTTCGGGTATAAAGAGAAATATGTTTTAATTTTCTTTGACGTCCAACTTAACTGTGGGACATTCACCGTCCACGGGTACGTAATATCTACAGAAGCAATCAGCAGTCACCCACCCCAAGCGAGAAAAATTCAACCATAATTTGAAAGCTCTAAGGGTTTGGGTTCGGCGATGTCCGGGTAACACCTCATCCGAAGGCTCCCAGCAAACCTTTAAGCTGGAATCGGCGACACCTGTGACACATTGTCATCGCGTAACTTACTGTCATATAATTTCCTATGTGTATTGTGTTTACGCGTAAAATACCTGAGATTGTTTATACGTTTCATTGGTTGTATTGCGTACTTGTGGTTCATGTTTCTACCGTTGCGGAATGTTATGTGATTATTTCGAGTAATTTGTCGAGTTTTGTGTAGAAATTAAGTCCTAGAGATCAATGTAAACATATCTACATATTCCGCTGGTTCCGGAAGCCCCTCGCTGGGAAATAACTCAGTACAGTTTTATTAGCTGTATTTATGTGTGAACAACCTGTTTTCGTACATGTGAAGGTTTTTTAAAAAACAAATTACGGCGGCTGAAAATATACGTTCTCAAAGGAGAAAAGTCGTTGTCAACGGAAATGGAAATTGTCTTTTTACCGAGCTGCGACTCTTTGGAGGGATGAAACAAGCAATGAGAAGCACGAGGAGATCAGTAGGTCGAGATCTAGTTTGTTTCAGAAAAATCCCAAGATTTTTCAGCTGCCACTCCTCGCTAACTAACCTTGTAGTTAACTCCTAGTCAAATATAAACACAGTCTCGGTTCGAAAATGAAGCGATCTTCGCAATGACGATCATACTTGAGCAGTGGTGAAAATAAGGCCTGAAAAGAATTCAGGACTAATAGGGATTTGAACCCATGACCTCTGCGATACCGCTGCAACGCTCTGCCAACTGAACTAACAAGTCAACTGGGAGCTGGTCATTATTTTGGTTCCAAATAAACCCTTGAAGTGGTGAATAAATGACTGTAAATATATGAAAGTCATACATTTGAACTGCGGATAAAAACGTGAATATGAAGGCGATCTTCGCAGTAACGATATTCATTTTCACTATTGCCCAAGAAGTTCGTATCGCAAAGGTCATGGGTTCAAATCCCCTACAGGCCTGAATCTTTTTCAGGCCTTTTTTTTCGCTACTGCTCAAGAAGTGTTCGTTACTGCGAAGATCGCTTTCATATTCACGTCTTTATTCGCATTTCAAATGTATGACTTTCATATATTCACAACCGTTTGCAGTCTCGGTTTATTCAACGCTTAAATTTTCTACAGTGATGTCTTCGGCTGATTTAACTGACTAATCATAGTATTTTATTTTATGCAAAACTCCTTCCAATGCCATGCTCAGAAGCCGACGCATCCCGCGGGATCGCCTTTACGCGTTTTGTTCCAATCTCTTCTTGATCGTTTTGAATACACTTGTCTAACATGTAGCTCTCATTGGTCAAGATAATTCCCTACTGAATAAGTAGGCGCCAAGATTATGTTGAGCTTCTTTTTTCTATTATTTTTTCTTTTTCTTTTTTGCCTAGTTTAATTTTCGCGTTATTCTAGCTTTTGTTTTGTCTTGATTAGTTATTTTATCGTTAGTTTAGGTTGAAGACTAGCGTCGGTTGAAGACTCGAGTAATAGCAGATTTTTTGGTTACAATCGTCCTTCGCTTCGCTTTGTTACGTTTTACCTTGCTTATTCGACTCGTTTAAATTTCGCTATAATTAGCCATGAACGTCAAGAATTACCGGGATCTTGACCATCGATTCGATTCGATTATGATGCAAATCATTCGCATAACTAGGGCGGAACAAAATTTACTCCGGCCTGAACCTGTGATATTGTTCTTCATCGAACTAGGAATATACGTGGAGAAAAATCTCTTATTCGGAACCAGGCACACGATAATAAACCTTTCCACCGTTTTAATCTTTACGGAAGATTGACTAGCCGGCGAGCTTTCAAAGAAACTGCCGCAAAGTGAACTCTAAAATCGAACGATCTGCAAAGTTTGCGGCGATCCGTGGGAAGCGAATGAAAATATAGCTGTGCAAAGTCAGTAATATTACTTCCCGTACCATTATATACTTTTCCAAATTTCGCGACTTCGTGGCACCCGATCCTTATTAGTTTCCGCTCTATTTTAAATCTTCTCTTTCCGACAGTGTCGATGAAAATTCACTAACTGGTCTATTTCATGAGTTAAACAATCTGTAAAAGGTCCAGGAACCACGCTAATGACTCTATAGGCAGCTCGTTGGCCGCTTGTTAAAATGAGTAAGAAGAAGACCTTGTTCAATTCACAAACACTTTGGATACAAAAAGCAGTTTGAATAAATATGAAAATAAAATACACACATACATACCGAGTTTCACGAGTCTCTTTGAAGAGTATACGCAATGTCGACCAACTAGATACGCTGAACAATGGTTTGGTAATTTATGCAGTCTGGTTTTGATGTAAAAAAAACCAGACTTTCCTACCGTGACCGTGATGAGTAACGCAATTCTAATAAATATTAAACGTTTCGAACCCGGTTATGAATTTTAGGTAAGCCATAAAAACGTGGACATAAGCCGTCACTATGTATAGTCACTAATCTTACCAGCTTTTTCCAAATCAAGCAACATTTTAGTTAACTTTCTTTGTGTTCTAAACAAAATTTCAAGGCCAAATTTCCGTTCTTTTATTCAACTCTTTCTCTAAGTAAGCTTACACTGTCGAAGACGACGCATCATTGTAAGATAATTCCCTTTCTTGGAAACTAAAGACAATTCTAAGAGAAAACTGAGCGATTCATTTTGTATCACAACGCTTCCTTACATTTTGTTAGTGTCGTCATTTCGCTGACTTTATCACAGATTAAAATTGTTATTCTCTTGTTGACACTTGCGCAGCAAAAGATTCTCCACTGTCATGTCAAACAAACTTTCATCTGTAAAACCTGAATCCTTGGCAACTATATTGACAACGCTCTGTGGACCAAAGGAACAGAATAAATTGCATTCTAGGAGGAATGGATTTCCTTCAACGTCTACTCGGAAGTCGAATAAACCAAAATCGTGTAAACTCAACTCTCGAAAAGCTCGGCAACTTTGTTGTTGAATACGATGAATCAGCTTCTCCTCTTTTCTGGGATCAAGGAACCATGGTTTATTTTCAGGAGATTTGCCTAGAATGAAAACAAACATAGAATCAAGCAAATTGTTAAGAGGACATCAGTGCAAAAATCAAACAAAAATGAAATTTTTATGGCAAGAGTCAAAAACTCAAATTGTCTCAATTTTTGCACACAAGTATACCCTAGTAAGACAGGAAAGACTGTGTATTTTTTCCCTCAAATATGTTGTTATTTTCGAGAAAAACGAACTTTTCGCTTTCACCCTCTGGAATCGATGGATCGGGTCATAACAGGTCGAAAATTGAACACTTTCACTCGCTTCGCATTTCAAAGATATTACGTCTTGGGAAATCTAACCAACGTGAGCTCTTTTATAGACTCTTTTTCTTCTTTTTAATGTAAGTTGTGTAGGAATTGGTTGCTTAGAAGCTTTTGGCCATGTAAAAAAACAATGCGCTCCCTTCCGTTACAAAAAAATGTCGGTGAAGAAAACCTCTTTGTTCATCATGTGCCATTATTCAGAATTCCACAAAATTACGTATGTAAATTTCTGAAGGAATGATCTTCAAGATGACGTAAAGTTTTCTTTGGGCAAATGTTTTCTCGCGACGCAGAAAACTCTTCAAAGTAGCACACCGAAGACACAAAATCACGCCATATGTTGATTGCGTGACCAAAGAGTTAAGGAGCATTCCTGCATTTGAAATTACTCAAAATCGTACAGGAGAACGTTTTCAGAAACAAATAACAAATTAATACCCAGTTTTGATAAATTAATTTGTCTATTATCATTTGAAGTTTGTTTCTGCAGAGATATTGTGCCATCGTTCTGTCTAGTATGATTATGCACTAGTGCCAACAACGGTATTCGATTAAAAAACTTTGCAGTTCTCTCGCATACTAATCTTAAGTTTCTGCCCCTTGTTTGACTTGCTAACCCGTGCCTTTTAACTAGCCCATGGAAAACGAAAATTCACAAAATGTTACCTTAGAGAGGCCCTTGCAGGAGTTAAGTGAGGGCTTGCATGACCTAATTTGCTTAATTGCGGTACGAGTCGTCGTGCTCGTGTGACAGAATAATTTGGACCTACGAGTGGAGTCGGTCGACGTCATTTGAATAGGCACAAATACGAGGAAAAGAAATAATGTGTGTAGACATCCATTTAGCTCTGAGTTTTCCTAAATTCGTACTCGTGTTATTTTTTTTCTGCGTGAGTAAAACTATGATGTTTGTTGACTTTTCTACTTAAAAGCGAGACAATTAATTGAATTAACAAAACTTAATAAACACTCCTCCATTCGATTTTTCTCACGTGAAACTAATAAATATATGTTATTTGCCGGCTGGGAGGTCCGTATGGTGAAAAACTGTGACCTCGGTCTTGAAAATACTGCCCGAGGCCGTACTGCCTCGGGCAGTATTTTCAAGACCGAGGTCACAGTTTTTTTTACCATACGGACCGACCCTTAGCCGGTAAATAACATATTTATTGTTTTTAAACTTGACGAAATTCTTTCCGAAAGAACCCGAATGATTTATGGCCGTAAATACGGCAAGATCTTTCATAAACTGAACAATTTTTGAGTGAGTAAATGGTAGTTAAAATAGAGGTGATGCAAATTTAAGAGAGATGCCTCAGCGAAACATTTTCATTTCCGTAACGATAAAGGTGATTTAAAAGGCTTCCAAACAAACTTTGAAACATTATTTTTACAAGTATCTGTCACAATCTGATACCTGTCAATTAGAGAGCGCGCAAGAAAAAAAAAGCGTAGGAACATTTGAAAACCAACAAAACTAGTTTGGCAAGGACTGTCACGACAATGTTTTCTTCGAAATCAATTAATGATCTAACGGAAAGTATTATTCACTCTCATCGACCATTCATTCATGTAAGAAGATTTACCTCTGTTCATTAAGTAAACGGCGAGGAAAGTAATTGTGAGTAAATTCAATTTTTTTTATTTTGAAGTTGTGAGAGTTTGCTCGTTTTTTTGCTGTAATGGCGTGTTTAACTCTGATCTTTCCTTCACAAAAACTAAACTCGAACGGCACACTCCAACGAGATACAAGGGAATGTAAAGCGGCCTTTTCTCAAAAAATTCCTTCAATTTCTGTTGTGCAATTTAAGGTACAAATGTCCAAATTGAACGGAATTGGAAAGACTCACCAGGAGCGTATATTTGTTGTAGAACTTAAATTAAAACTTCGCTCGCTCTTTCACTATGAACAAATTGCTCGAGAAAATTCAGATATTAAATGAATGAAAGTTCCATCGTTCAGTTTAACTGTAACCAAATACCTCACGTTTCAACTTTCTGGGTACTTTTTGTGAACGATTAAAATTAATTGCAGACGGTTTTTAGACCGCTTGTCAACCAACGCAATGACACTATTGTTTATACAAATTCATTCTGAAACCAATACTTTTCTGTCAACCAAAGTGATTTGATAGAGAGAAAAGAGAGGATTCATAAGTTATTTATCGGCTTGAGGTAGTGACCGACGTGTTTGCTTAAAAATACTGCCCAGCCGGAAAACGAGGTATGTTTATGAAAAATGACAACGAAAGTTGGGATGTACTCGGCGACTCACGAAAGCGTTACCGTGGCCCGTGGGCAGAGATAGGAAAATACTGACCGGGTAAAGAACCAATCAGATTGCAAGATTCGTTACCGTGCCCTCTAAAAAAACAATAAAAAGAATTATTTCCCGCCCCCTTTGAATCGAAGGTCTCGCTTATGAATGAAATGGAAGCTTCTAGCTCGTTCAAGTTTATGGTTGGAAGTGCTTGCTCGTATGACCGACAAGACAGGAGTAAATTATTTGAGGTGGTCCCCTTGGTGTCGTGCAATAAGGATGTACAGGGTCATAAAAGTGCGTGGTGTTTTGCCGGAGTTAAGAACGAGAGTGAACTTAACCTTGCCCGAGCAGGTATTTTTTACATGAGTGCAAAGGATATAAACGCCGTAACAATCTGTCCTTTCCACCGTTCTGAGCTTGGCGAAGGAGCCAGAATACCTTCAGAATTCCAAATGATTGTAGGGATGTCAGCCCTGATCTCTCTAGAAGTCGAGAGAGCTGTACAGGAAGTGGGAGGCACAACCGATACGAAAGAGGATTTGGCCTTTGTGACTCTACAGTCCAAACAAAGCATAAATTCCTAGAAAGCGCATTTACTGCGTTCAACAAACCAGGACGAGTCCAGACCAGACGTCATCGATGAGCTAGATGAAACTTCTGCCTTGCTGGTCTTAGACCGGGCAATGAAATATCTACCAAAGAAATTTAGGGAGAGCCAAACAGACTGGTTTAGTAAAAGAGATCTGCCATGGCATATCACGGTTGCGACGAGAAAGGGAAATGATGGTAAGATTGAGATGATGACATTTGTGCACTTATTTGAGACGTGTAACTAGGACAGTTCTGCAGTTCTTGCCATACTTAACGACGTCTTTCGTCGACTGAAGGATGTCATGCCCATTTACAATCCATTTATCTTAGACAAGACAACGCCGGGTATTACCACTGCGCTTTAACCCTGGTTACAGCCAGCGAAGTAGCAGAGATCCCCAAGGAGGGAAGGGATCTTGCGATCGGAAAGCTGCAAAGATCAAATCCCATATGGCCATCCATTTGAATTCAGGCCACGATATAGAGTCGTTATCTCAAATGCAGGAGGCAATAGAATCATTTGGGGGTGTCCCTGGAGTAGAAACAGTGTTGTGCAGGCCTCCTTTCTCTTCCATCAAAAAGCCAGTGAAATGGGATGTTGTGAGCTTGGTCAACAACGTTCAGTATGGCGAGGAAGGTGTCAGAGTATGGAGATCCGGCTACAAAATTCATTCCTTGGAGCAAGTTTCATGTTCCTGACCAGGACGAAGTTTCAACACTTGAATGCAGTGCAGCAAGCGAAAACATAAAAGCTAATTTTGTTCCTATCAAGCCGAGACGAACTGAGTTTGCTAAAACATCTCAAAAGCACTAAGACAGCACTGATGAAGGTACCGATGATTCAAGTGAAGAATCGCGCGATTCCACAACTAAAATATTTTTTTCTGCTCGGAAGAGGGTTGCATTAAGTCCTATCAACGCCATTCGTCTTTACAGAAGCATCTCGAATGTGGGAGACACAAATATGTTCTTGAATATGAAACTCTTTATGACCGCGCCGTGCTGGGGTATGCTTTTAGACTGGAGAAGGGACCGAGTGCTGTGCCGCAACTGCTGGACACGGAATCCACCCGTCATCGTCTGTAGCTTTTCTTGAAATGGGATAGGCCCTTAAGCAGAGTCGTTCTCGCAATCCCGTTTCACTGATAAGCAAAAGGACTACTTGATAGCCAAGTTTGAGACTGGAGAACAAACGGGACAAAAGGCAGGTGCTGCAAGTGTCTCAAGATTAATGAGGTCTGAGAAAGACGAAAACGGCGAGCAGCTATTTGACTGCTCTGAGTTTCTTAAATAGCTGAAATTTGTTAGAAGCGCCAAAAATGTTATTTGCTGTTAAGAGCAGTGACAGTTAAGACAAGCGATATTGACTCTTTCGCGGTTAATTAAGTTTTGTAAATTTAATTGTCTTGCCTATACGTCACAAAGCGAACAGACATTGCGGTAATTAAAAAGTGTTTTCACTCCAGCAGAAAAAATCAACTTGGGTAAAAATAAAGGCAAAATCAGAGCCAAATGGATATTTAGACTTGCTTTTTCCTTTTTTACGTAATTGTGCTTATTTTAGAAAATGACCGTCGAGCGACCATAACTGCAATTATGCTAATTGGGTCATGCAAGCCCTCACTTAGTCCACTTAATTCTTGCAAAAACCTCCCTTTGAAAACTCTGTTGGTTTTTATCGAGTGCTAGTTAGAAGGCATGGGTAAGCACATAGAGAAAGTTAAACAATGGGCAGAAACTTAAGATTCGTATGCAAGAGAACAGCAAAGTTTTTAATCGCATCCGTTACTGGCACTGGTGCATAATCGTACTAGACAGAACGATGGCGGAACATCTCTGTAGAAACAAACTTCAAATGATAAAGGGCAACGTAATTTGACAAAACTGGTTATGGCTATATCATCTGTTTCTGAAAAAGTTCTACTGTTCAATCCGAAGTCATTTCGAAGGCAGGAATGCTCCTTAACTCTTTGGTCACGCAATCAACATATTGCGTGATTTTATGTCTTCCGTGCGCTACTTAGAAGAGTTTCCTGCGTCGCAAGAAAACATTTGCGCAAAGAAAACTTCACGTTATCTTGAAGATCATTCCTTCAGAAATTTACATACGTAATTTTGTGGAATTCTGAATAATGGCACATGGTGAACAAAGAGGTTTTCTTCACCGACATTTTTTTGTAACGGAAGAGAGCACATTGCTTTTTCGCATGGCCAAAAGCTTCTAAGCAACCAATTCCTACATAACTTACAATTTACAGAAAACGAAGAGTCTATAGAGCTCACGTTGGTTAGATTTCCCTAGACGTAATATCTTTGAAATGCGAAGCGAGCGAAAGTGTTCAATTTTCGACCTGTTATGACCCGATTCATCGATTCCAGAGGGTGAAAGCGAAAGGTTCGTTTTTCTCGAAAGTTAAAATACATTTGAGGAAAAAAAATACACAGCCTTTCTTGTCTTACTAGGGTCTACTTGTGTGCAAAAATTGAGACAATTTGAGTTTTTGACTCTTGCCATGAAAATTTCATTTTTGTTTGATTTTTGCACGGATGTCCTCTAATACAGTCTGGTTGAAAACTTTTACCCTGAAAAAGTATCATGAGTGTTAACGAAGATACTTGATGTCTACTGGATGAGTTTTAAGTGATAAGCAGAAATTTAAACATGAGACAATAGTAATCGAGAAGTCTTAGAGTAATAACTTCATATGTTATTTGAAATAAAAAAAAGTTGCAATTAAAAACGCGCTAGCGTGGGGCATAGCCACTGGTTATAACCAAGTCTTATGACTACTGAACAAATTACTTAATCGAAGATGAGAGAGATAAATATTCACTCAAGTTTTGTCCTAAAGCCAAGTTCGCAGTCCTCACTTGAAAGAGAGAAGCAAGCAGAAGAAAGGCATGCAGAACAAGAAACAAAAAGTTGTGCAAGAACTTTTCCAACAAACGGAAAGTCAGAACGTAGGAATTAAGGAAAAGGAGAAAGGAAAAACATGAATGTTGACGTATCTGAGCTTATCTGTTAAAAAAGTAATATGACGACCGTATCTACTGAAATTCAAACAGACCTTTCTATGCAAGACAAAGAGTAGTTGGAAAACTTAAAAGGAATTATAAGGTGCTGGACTAAAAAAATACGGTCCATTCAAACCTTACTGTGATGCTGGCGAATCTAGACGAAGCCGAGTTTGTTAGATTAATTTTTTTTTTTTTGCACTGAGCCATCATCTTCCGAGGAATTTATAATTTGGGGTCGCTTTTCCTACAAAAATACTTCTCACCCAATCAGCAACGAAGTTTCGGTAGGACTGGATACATTTGTAGGCTGTGGTGTCGAGATTTTTTTTTCTAGTCGAAAAAATTTTTTTCTCAAGTCGAGAATTTTTTTTATGGAGTCGAGAATTATTTCTTCGATTCGAACTCTGACAATTAGTCGAGGATTTTATCCTCGAGTTGAGATTTTTTTTTTCTGAGTCGGAAATTTTTTTATCGAGTCGAGAATACCCGACATACCGTGCCGTCATTTGCCGCCAAAACGATCAAACGATATAGCAGTTTGCAGATCTGTTGGTTACGTAGCCTTTTTATACATCGTTGTCCTTCTTCAAGTTGCTGACGGTAATGTGGAGGACTTGGAGAGGTTTCTGTTGTCTATACAGGATTGCATTTCCTATATAGAACGATGCACAGCTCCTGGAAACGACAGAAATATGGAATGTAAACACGATCGCTTGGAAGGCTTTGTTGAAATAATTGCAGCGTTTTCTTTAGTTCTCGCCAATGTCCAAGGCTTTTTAGCGATAAAAGTGCTGGTTGACGACCTTCCGCACTTCTTGCGGGAGTTACTAAACCACATCAGGTATAAAAATGCTGCTTCTTTTCAAGTCAGTGCTAAGTTTCGTAGTGTACCTTACCGCGAAAAAAGTTCACTAGGAAGACCAAAATACAACATTACAGCAGAACGAATTGATGTACTTCGAAGCACTGGTATGCAGTGGGCAGTTATTGCAAAGTGTTCAAGTGTTAGTGCCAGGACTCTGTCTAGAAGAAGAATAGAATTTGGTATTCTTGATTACAGCGAGGTTAATGAAGAGGAACTTGTTTGGAATGTAAAAGATATCTTACGAATAACACCTATCTCAAAAAATCCGGGAAGCATTACAAAGAATCGATCCTGCATAATGCACAGATATGCAATTCAACGACGTCTGCATAATGTTAAAAAACCAAACCACTAATGGCACATTGACTCAAATCGCAAGTTAATCCACTGGAGGTTTGTTTTGCACGGTTGCATTAAGGGGTATAGTAGAGCAATAGTTTACATAAAGTGTTTCACCAACAACTCGAGTATAGCATTGCAATGCTTCACGGATGGAGCACAAGAATTTGGAGTTCCATCACGGGTTAGAAGTGATAGGGGCGCGGAAACGTGAATGTTGCTCGATTTATGATTGATCAGAAGGGGCTAAATAGAGAAAGCTTCATAGCTGGACGCAGCACGCACAATCAAAGGATGCAGAGGCTTTGAGCAGAGGTTAACATTTACATTGATCTATTCATTTTTATGGAAAATACTGGCATTCTTGACGCATGATGAATTCTTTCAACAAAGCCTTCCAAGCTATTGTGTATATATTCTATATTTCTGTCGTTTCCGGGAGCTGTGCATCGTTCTATATGAGAAATACAATCCTGTATAGACAACAGAAACCTCTCCAAGTCCTCCACAGGACCGTCAGCAATTTGAAGAACGACAACGATTCATAAAAAAGCTACGTAAGCAACAGATCTGCAAACCGGCATGTTGTTTGATCATTTTGGCGGCAAATGACGGCATGACATGTTGGGTATTCTCGACTCGATGAAAAAATTTCGATTCAACAAAAAAATCTCGACTCCAGAAAAAAATATTCGACTGGTTGTCAGAATTCGACATGAAGAAATTGTTCTCGACTCGGCAAAAATATTCTCGACTCAGCAAAAATATTCTCGACTCGAGGTAAAAATTCTCGACTCGATGAAAAAATTCTCGACCTCTTTTGTCCATTATAGTTTGCCATAGTACTTATCGAGTAGGGATCTACTCTTGCAAAACATTTAAGCCTCTTGCCGTTTTTTTTTTTTCTTTTTTTATTTATTCTCAGCACTAAGGGAATCGTAATAACCTCGCAAAGATTGCACGCAATCGCCTTCGATAGCCGCCATGTTGTTTTACCTGGTATGCAAAATAGCGGCAAAGGTAGGGTACCTCTCTTGAGGTACCAGTGGTAAATAAGCTGCTGTAGGATCACGTGACGCATGCAAGACCTCCGCTATTTGGGATTCAAAAATTTCTGGACAGTGAATCCAATAAGCCTGACGACGCCCTGAAAATGTGGCTTCGTAGCACTTATGTTAATTACCAGTGTTGTTGTGGGAATTAAGGACATGTATCTCCAGTACTTACCAACAGGTAATCCTTTTTCATTGCAGCTGAGCTTGTCTTCGGTTCTTCGAATGTCATTTTCTCGTACTTAATACTCGATGCACGACAAAGCTTTTAATTCTCCATTTGCTGCTGATTCAACAACAGCGAAACGAATTTCCCGTCCCTCTATGTAACTGCCGGGGAAAAAAAGTAAGGAGGAAACGAAGTAGAAAATCGTTGAATAGGATTAATTTTTTTAATTGTAAAACGTTCTAAGGCTGCAAAATTACACATAGTCTCTACGCAAGGCGTGTGGTCCCACTCCAATGAATACAAAGGAGGGGTCGAATTATTATAATAGAGTAATCTACTATGTTATAGGAAAGCCCCACAAGTCTGTATTCCTAAAATAGCTTGTTCAAAGTCTAAAGCCTGCTACACTACACTAGTATGGTACACTAGTAAGATTTGCAGCCTCTTGTTTAGTATCCCGCCAAAACTTACTTCGTACTTCAGAGTGACCCGTTGTTTCTTTTTAACAATTCAAGCCAATTTCACAGGAAAAACGTGAACGACCAAGTCGGGATTGGTTTTCGCTTTACCATTTGATTGGTCGAGAAGGTGGTACGATTATTTTTACCAATCACAAAGCATCCTGAAGAAAAAAACTAATGTCAACTCGGATTACTTTCGACAAGCAATTAAAATTGCTTTCTTTTAATTCATGCATGTCTCAAACCTCATTGAGAACCATCTGATCTAAGAGCTAACAAGCTTAAGCATTAAGGCTCTTTCAGGAGATGCACAAACTTTTTTCAAAAAAACGTCTGTGAATAAACAGGTTTCCTCGTATTTTGAGTCACTTACAGTCAAATTTACACAAGTACTTTGAATGTTTCCCTGTATTTAAACAAATGCTTTCATCGACAAATCAGATTCATCCGATTTGGATCCGACTTACAGTTTCCTTCATATGTAGGCTTGACAACAACTTGGCCTATCGGCTTATCAATATCATCACGGTCAAAACAGCCAAATCATATTCACTCCTACACGCTTCCTCGACTTCAGCACTTACTCAACGACAATACTACCTTTCAATGATCACATGGTCTGAATACGATAACGCATGCTCAATAGCTGCGTTAAGTAATTTGGAGTCTTTCACTAATCGCACTTCTTTGGTGTCTTCTCCTTGACTTGCTTTGACAACACATGGATGCCTAACTTGTTCAGACTCTAGAGGGTCACCTGTAGCAAAAGAATTCTCAAAGTCAATCCGATTTAAATTACCAATCATTTTTTATTTGTCTGTGGTGAGTTACTAGCGTCAACAAAGCTTCGTAGACTCGTTGTAAAACGGTGTAAAATTGATGCAAATTGATACAATTACTTTTTTAATTCACAGTGGTGCTATCAAGAGAGGGAAGACTTGGTAAGGTGTGAGTCGGGTCCAATTTGAAACTGATCTCTTTTCTATTAGTCCGTTTCCCAACACCTTAAGCTACTCAGTATTGTGTACATTTTTTCGTTAGCCAAATGGTTTATTTTTCATTCGTAGGAAATAGCGGAGCACAGAAGCTTGGGAAGGAGTTCAAAAAGGGGTCTAAAAATATTGTTTTCTCTTACAAGAGTGTCGCTTCTACCTTTGTGGTAAATAAATCCATCAGGGCATGAAACATCGCCGCAAGAGACCAAAACACCGCGTGTAATGAGTTTGTCCATGGAAAGATATCGCGATTCCACTGATCCACCCACTAATGGAATATCCAATGCATCAAAGAGCGCCCTGTGGATAAGAAAACGAAAAGCCTCTGTCAGTATTAAAGATAAGAGATCTCTGTATTGTATGGAGGAAACTACTTCAGTCACTATTCTCTTTGATTCATGTAAGGTTACCTTTCTGTTCTCTACAATATTTCTAAAAGTAATGAAGTTTTCTTTCAAATGGAAGGCCATGAAGGCTAATTTGTATACAAACAATGAATGAAAATCATGTGCACCATTTGGAAAGAGATCTATTTACTGATCACTTTTGCAATATCAAAAGAATCGAAGTGTGCTCTATTACAGAGGCGTAACTAGAACAGTGCGTAAGATCATTAACAGACGTCAAGAATTTAACGTTTGGTAGCGAAACAAACGACTCAATTCGCGTAAACTAACTTGTTCCGTGCAAAACATGAGAATAAACAATTTATAAGAACTCGCAAAATGACGCAAAAGTCGCGGAGTTAGTCATTAAAACCAGACGAGACAAACTACATCAAATTGAAACTAACAAACCCCTCAGTAAGAGATCTGACCTGTAAGTTGTCATTCCTTTTAAACAAACAAAATGGAGTAGAGCCATATCTGGTTGTATCACATGTTTAATGTGCTGCAAGGCGGCAGTGATGTCCATCTTCTTGAGACTGTTTCCTCTTTCCTCCAATTTTGTCAAATCCACGATATCAGAAAGTCTTTCCGCAAATGACCAGGAACCAGCTGGGCGCACGAGGGCGTAAACAAAATGATAATCATGTTTTGGAGAATAGAGTTCCTCGTGAAACGAACCCCCATACAGCATGTTTAACTTGAAGCTGAATTTATCCGAGGGTGAACCCAAAACATGTAAAATCTGAAACAATAAGAGATTTTTTAACAGCAAGCCTAACTTAATGTGATTCCTCAGATAACAAAGATATTGAATAGTTCTTTTAACTTTCCTAAAATTTTTCCCACCAATGTTTGTTTCGAAAATTGCAATGAAAAAGATAGGTCACCGTGCTTGCTTTGTATGTTGCCGATCAAGTTAAAGAAAGGCAACGGGAGGCGACGGGGGAAAAAATTTTTTATAGAAAGGAAATGATGTGTTGTAGGATGCATTTAATCGAAAAAAGGTGACGATGGTAGTGGTAATGATTGCCGCGTTTATTCTGCCGAGAAAAAAACGAGAAATGATGAAACGTAATCCACTAAGATTTTAGCCGTTAGGAAGGCTGTGACGACTTGCTTACGCTCAAAACGTCGGAATCATGCACTATTATTCGTTCGTTCAAATGGCAAAAATTATCATCAACTATCATCTCGAATTTGAACATGTTCAAATTGCATGATAGTGGATAGCAGTTAGTGACATACTCTATTTTTATATAATAACGTCTAATTTTGGGGCTGAGGATAAATGCTCCTTGGTTTTTCGCGATTTGAGCCTCAAAACGTACTTAACATCTTAGAGTTGTGCGGTATAGTATTTCAACAAATCAAATGCACCGTTTGCTGTGATGTGGTATTAAGTTGCTTGTCACATAGTTGTGAGCCTTGCTTTGATGCCGCGAACAAGATGTCCTGCAAACCAATCCTTGTTAACCTTGGCTTCACAAAAGCAAAATGAACAAAAAAAAGACGTTCTTCACTGACTCTTTTGCTGGGTATTGTTGTGTACCGCAATTACCATACCCCGCGAACTTAGAATCTGCATGATTTTCTTGTATGTCTTCTGTGTGTATACGTTTGTACAGCTTATTAAGTCGTTTTTATTACATCACTCTTGCACTTGTTATCAATTAGGAATGGGGTTATTAAAACCTTAAGTCTTCAATGGTAAAATGTCGTCTCTACTTCACAACAGGTTTACAATAAAGCGTTTACCTTCACTGTTTCCTTCATCCTTTGCTTTCGATTAGAGTGTTGTGTGGACGTGCCGTCTGCCAAAATTCAAAATATCTGAGTAAATTAATAACATCAAATAAATAGCCCAAGTTTGCACCCTTGTAGCATGGTTCCCGGGAATGCCCTTTTTGACGTAACAACCTTTCCCGACCCAGTGCCTGAGATGCGCGGTCGATCCAGGTGTTCGGTTAGTAGAACAAAGCGCCACAGTAGCAGCGGCGTGAAAAGGCCTAATTCGTTCAGTTTTATCAATTGAACGCCAAAAACAGGATAGGGGTTTAGGGTTTACGTTAAAGATGACCCATTACAGTGATGTGTTTCGACACTCTTGGTTCATTAGTTGTTCTGCTTTCCTGACTTGAACCGGGTGAAAATGCAAAAAAACTACGAAAAAATTGTTAGTAGCACGTTCGCGAGGGTTGTTACTAAATTGTGGATCAGTAGACCGTAGAACCTCCGAAACCATCAGAACTTGTGGAACCACTAATTTTTTGTAAAAAAAGTGAAGTAAAATAAGAACTAAAAATACCTCAACAATATTCGAAATTTCGTTTTCGGGTATATAGAGATAACGTTAAAGGGGAAATATGTTATACATATACATATATATATATTTAAACATATATACATATATATTTATACATACATACATATATATATATATATATATATATATATATAACTAACTGCAGACAGTACTTTTTTTTTTAATATAAAAGCCTGGAGACCAGGCAGTTTTATTTCGTCAATGATATCTATTTACAATTCTAATTGATTAAAGTATTCGAATTAAATTATGAGTTATTTAGGTAATTACAGGTCTCAATTAACTAATGATATTTTCTCTTACAGGCGGCACGAACAGCGCACGGGCTATAACAGCCCGGAGTAAGCGCCCACCTGTAAGAGGTAACAAAGTTCTATTTAAAAGTTTTCTATTTACTATTTACAAAGAGATATTTCAGACCATGTGGGGCGCAAACAGCGCGCGGGCCTGTAGCCCGGAGTAAGCACCCCTCATGGGCGAGATTTAACAAGTTTTATTATATGCAAAGGTTCAGGGGGGAGCAAGAGAGGGGAAGAAGATGAGCTTACCAGCGTCGACCGAACAAAGTACGTTTTTAAAAGACCAAAAATTCCTTAAGGTATCAGTGTCGTTACTAAGAATTCTGAGTTGGACATCTTTCTTAATTAAGTCTATAATCGCGTTGGAGCTCAAAAGAGAACCTTCGAAGGTAGCTTTATTTCTGGCAAGCCAACACCAATATATGATGGTTGCCTTGAGAAAGTTAGATAAGGATATAGCGGTGGTAGATTGGTCTAGGGAAAAAGGGTAGTAGATAGATGTAGGGGAGATAGAGAAGGGGGAGTCGAGTAGAGCACGGAAAAGGGGGGAGAAGTGGTCCCAGACTTTCACAACTCTGGGGCATCCCAAGAAGCAGTGTTCAATAGTTTCCGTTTTTCCGCAGATCGCGCATTTGTCATTATTGATGTATCCCCAAGACTTAAGGAGATATCTTACGCGGATCATTCTATGGATCAATAGCCAAATTAGATCGTTCTTCTTGTTTTCAATTAGCTTTAGGCGAGACTTGCGCCACACCCAGGCCCAACGATTGATGGGGCGGTCCATAGCAGACGCCCAAAAACCGGAGCACCGGGGTGCAACGCAGACGGGGTCAAGCAACAAAAGATATAAATTCTTACCGGTGAGTAAATCAGGTAAGGCACCAGTTTTCTGATGCAAGGTACGGAAATTATCTAGGCAAAGGCGGTAGTAATTGGAAGGAAGGAAGGAAGAGGGAGCAGAATTGGTGGGAAAAGAAAAACGGGGATCTAGAATAGTTAGCTTATGTCCTAAAAAATATCGAGCTAGGTAATGCCATTTGGATGTGCCAAAGTCATCTCTTAAACTGGAAAAAACAGAAAGGCGCAGGCTAGCGCACTTAGCTTTAAAATTAACGACGTTGAGGCCCCCGGATGATGGGGGCGCACAACAGCGATCGCGACTAACATTTTCCATTTTTCCTCTCCAGATAAAAGGCCAAATGATCGACTTAAAGCTATCGTGCACCCAACGGGGTGGGGGGATGACTTTAGCAACGTGCCATAAACGGCTTGCGCCTAAAGTATTTACAATTAAGGTCCTACCGATAAAAGATAGGTCTCTTTGTTTCCAAAGATTTAGAACCGAACTTAGTTTGTCTAATTTGGCCCGCCAATTGTCGTCGTCGACATTGACGAGGCCGTTTGAGAAGTAAACACCAAGCACTCTCATTTTAGTGACCCATTTGAGGCCATAGGGAGATTCAATTCTAGTTCGCCATTTTCCTAACCACATTGCTTCAGATTTGGACGTGTTCAGTTTAGCGCCAGATCCTTGTTCAAATTTTGATACGACTCGGAGAAGTGAAGAAAGAGATCTTTCGGATTTTAAGATGCAAGTAGCATCGTCAGCGTACTGGGATATTTTATATTGAAGGCCCCCTGCTCCGGGGAGCAGGAAACCTTCAATATCTTTACAATTACGGATTTGCGTTGATAATACTTCTGAAACTAGCACATAAAGGAGAGGAGATAATGGGCATCCCTGTCTCACCCCTCTTCTTAAGTGGACAGGGGGGGACAGGGAGCCATTAACAATGATTCTAGAGAAGGCTTTAGAATAAAATAGTTCGACCCACCCACAAAAGGAGGGGCCGAAACCAAATTTACGCAATACTCTCATCATGAATTCGTGGTCAACTCGGTCAAAAGCTTTTTCTTGATCTAAGGAAATGAGAATACCCGGTTCATTAGTTTTGTCAATCATGTCGAGGGCATCACGAAGTAAGGCCAAATTTGAGAAGATAGTGCGGCCGACCACGCCGCACGTTTGGTCTGAATGCACGATGGAGTTCATGACTTTTTTCAATCGTTCAGTGATGATTTTAGATGCTAACTTGTAGTCAGTGTTTAACAAGGAAATTGGGCGCCAATTTTTTGCGAGGCGTCGATCATCTTTTTTGTGGATGAGTCGTAGGAGGCCCTCGTACTGGCTATCCGCGAGGGAGCCAGCAAGAAAGGCCTCGTTCAAAACAGAAAGGAGAGATTCGCTCAAATCGTTCCAAAAACACGAGTAAAATTCTGTTGGGAGACCATCAGAACCGGGTGACTTGCCGGTCTGAAGGCCTTCCAATGCAGTAAGTAATTCTTTATTAGAAAAAGGGCCTTCACATAGATTGCGCTCATAATCAGTCAGTGAAAATTCGAGGCCGTCAATTATTTCAGTTTGAATTCGCATATCAAGAGGATCTTGGGTGAATAAATTCTTGTAGAAATTGGTTAAAATTCTTTCAAGATCATTTTGAGAATTTCTGAGAACACCGTTCTCGTCAAAAAAAGATTCAAAACTATTCATGTCAGCTCGTTTTTTCTCCAGACGGAAGAAATAGCGTGTTGGTTTCTCACCTTCTTCGAACCATTGTGCTCGGGAGCGGACTTTAGCTCCTTCGGCTTCTTTCGAGATCAGAGAGGACAATTGGCTTTCCAAATCGCTAATTACACCTGGGTTATTTAAGCGATTAGAATGTAAAGCGTTTTTAGCATGGGTTAATTGCTTAGTAATTAGGATTCTTTTGGCATTTGCTGTTCTCTGTTTACGGATACAGTATGAAATACTTGTTTTGCGGATTTCAATTTTTAGAGCATCCCACCATTCGCGAAGGGAGGCGAATTCGGGGATTTTAAGCTTAAAGTTGTTAATCGATTCTGACATAATGTTTTTAAATTCTACATCTGAGAGTAAAGAGCTGTTGAACTTCCAAATTCCAGGACCGTGATTAGAAGGGTTAGTCGTTAGTTCAATTTTTACAAAGTCATGATCGGATAGGTCGTATACGCATGGAAGAATATTACATTTCGTTACTAGGGTTAAGCCTTTAGCGACGAGAAAGCGGTCAATTCTAGATGCCTGGGTATGGTCTTTATTAGACCAGGTGAAAGCTACTTTGCGCGGGTTGTTTTTGCGCCAAATGTCTGTAAGTGAGAAGTCAGCACAAAGGGATCGGAGAAGCTTTTGATCAGACAATAGGATGGCGGAACAATTTAATTTATCTAGGACATTGTCCACACAATTAAAGTCTCCCCCGATCACTAGGTCCCCTTGGGGGAGAAAGTAATTGTGCAGACAAGAGAAAAAACTTTTACGATCCGAAATAGTATTGGGAGAGTAAATGTTTACTAAATTTAGTTTAGAATTATAGTAGTCAATGAGTAAGCTCAATATTCTTCCTTCGGAATCGGTCAAAAAACGGATAATTTTGCCTGGAAAGTTTAGAGAAAAGAGGATGGCAACACCGGCAGACCTGCCAGTCCCGAAGGACCACAGACATTTGCCGCGCCAGAGTATTTCGAATTCCTCCGCTTGTTTTTTGCATGAGACATGTGTTTCTTGTAAAAGGATTATGTCACAGTTTGAATAATTTAATTCTTGAATAATTTTTCGACTTTTACTGGAGGACCCGAGTCCTCGCACATTTAGAGAAATTATTTTAAGCTTACTCATTGAATATAAATAAAAAATTAATATCTGTACCGCCTTCTCCTAAGTTTAACTCTCTCCCATCCATCATCATCAGTTTCGGAGCCAGAGTAGTCACGGCGGGAAGATCTATCGCGGTCATCGCGGCCGCGATAATAATCTCGATCGCTTCTATCTCTCTCTCTTCTACCGTCTCTCCGGTCATCTCTTCGTTCTTCTCGATCGTCCCTCCCTCGCTCGTCTCTTCGTTCTCTTGGTCGTTCTCTTCTACCTTCGTCGCGTTGTTGTTCTCGTTGTTTCTCTTGATCTTGTTGTTTCTGTTGTTCTTGCTGTTCCTGCTTTTCTAGTAATTTCTGTTGTTCTTCTTGTTGTCGCTGTTGTTCTCTCTGTTGTTGTAGTTTTTTCTGCCTTTCTTCTCTTTCCTTGGCGCGCTGGGCTCGCTCTTGTTTCTTTTCCTTTTCAGTTTTAGGTGGCGTTGGCTCACTATCGACGTTCGCGCTGAAGAGCAGGAAGGGGCATTGAGGCATGGAATGGTTGTCCGCTAAACAAACGGAACATCTTGGCGAGTCTTTACATTCTTGAGCTCGATGCCCAGGGCATTCACAATTAAAACAACGGACTGCAGAGCAGTCTTTGGCCATGTGGTCAGTAGCTCCACAATTCCGGCAAGCTTTTGGCTGATTTGGGTACCATATTTTGATAGGTTCACCAGCTATGTTGATGTTGGCAGGGATGGTTCGATGTAGCGCCATTCGAGCCGTTCTTACTCCATTCTCGATATGTTGTGCAATTTTGTCGCGCCGAAATGAAAGGACACGACCGTAGTGGCTGAGTCGGCCAATCACGGCAGTGTCGGGTAGTTCAGCGGGGGCTTCATGGATCTTGACGAGGACCAAACGATTTTCGCAGTCGCCCAGGAACACTTTGAGACCGGCAATCACGACAAAAGGTGTTTCAAGAGCGGCTTCTTTAGCTGCACGGCTCTTAAAAGTCACGATCCAAGATCTATTGGACGCCTTTCTCTGGATTCCGGTGATAGCGTCAATATCGATTTCTGCCGCGTCAAAAGCTTCGAGAATTATTTGCGATGTGACGGTTGTATCAACGCTAAAATAAATAGAGCGATCCTTCGTGATTCTACTTTGACTAGGAGCATTCAAAAAAGGCACGGCCTGAAATTTCACACCCTTATTTTCCAGATTTTTTAGTACCTCAGGGATTTCGATTTCCACGTCTGCGCCCCAGGACTGTGAACCTTCTACCACGCTTGCGTCTACGACGTCTCCTGGATTCGCTGTCGAGTTATCTGTAGTAAACTGGCTGATATTTTCACTTTCCTGGCTGTCCATGTTGACCAATTGCTGCAAAAGCAAGGAAAATAAACTTTTCATAAGCCTTTTAACCTTACCCAAGAGGCCGAGAAGCTTTCAGTACTTTTTCGGCCTTCTGGGCCGAATCAGTGCAGTGCTGATGCTAGGATGGAGGTAAGACCATATAGCCACCCCAAGTGATCTCACATATGTGGGATCATCTAAGCCATGCCAGAGTGCTCAAACTAGAAAAACTAGTGAGCATGCATAATGCTAGCAGCATATATATTATATATATATATATATATATATATATATATATATATATATATATGTTTGTATGCATTTATTGGATCAATATCAGTATCTGGGCAACTGCCCACCTACCCCTTCCCTTTACCTAACATTAACCTTAACTTGTTGTCAATTGACTGTTGTTGGGTTAGGGGAGGGGTAGGTGGGCAGTTGCCCAGATACTGATATTGATCCCATTTATTTATATATTGATTGATTATCTTGACGTCCAGCCACATGAAGCCCAAGCTTACACAGTGAGCCTCTATGGACTCCGCGACTCTATGAATATGCAAATGTTCAGCAATGTGATTGTTGACATCGCCTTTCCTCGTTGCTCGTTTGTGTTCAGTCAGTCTGGTTGCGAGGTTCCTGCCAGTCTCACCCATGTAGGAGGCGTGGCAGTCGGAGCAATGATCTTATATACTGCTCCTTGTCTGTTCCTCGGTTCCTCTCTGTCTTTGATGTTAGTCAGTAACTGACGTAGTGTGGTAATAGGTTTGTGAGCGACGCGGATATTGAATGGTAGTAGGATGCGTGAGATGTTCTCAGATATGCCCTTTATGTATGGTATAGTGGCTGTGGTCGTATGAGTTGCGTTGTCGTTAGCTTCGGTAGTAGTAGTAGGTCTGTGAGTATTACGTTGGATACCGTGTTTTTTCAAAGAACAACTACAACGAAGACTTTATCCAAACGAGCGACGAGGGAAGGCGATGTCAACAATCACATTGCTAAACATCACCGACTAACGAACCACACTATTGACTGGGACTCTGCGCAATGCCTAACCTACAGCACCAACTACTTTCAACGACTGACCCTGGAAAGCTGGTTTACTAACTTGGAACAGGTTCCCCTCAACAGGTGTCAACCACTACCGGCACCATACAAACGACTCATCCACGACATTAACATTACAAACGAACCGAACAGAACGACCTAACTTCACTAACGGATCTAAACCGACCAATCACGACTGACCTACGCCACTTGAGTCTTACAGCCAATAACATCACGACGAAACTGACCAATCAGTGTACACAAACCGGACTAAGTACATTCGACTGACAACAACCTTTCACTTGACTCTGATGATGACTTCCGCTCAGGTTGTCGAAACGTCAGTCACCAATACCGACAACAGTCCTTCTCAGGACTACACTCACCCGGACGATCAAACTACACTATTACAGATAAAGTTATTCTTATTACCGGTATCCAGTCACTTCGCTCCATGGTTATATCGCTCCAAGTCAGTCCGCTTTAGCCAGAAGTTGGATCGCTCCACAAAAAAAGTTACTTCGCTCCATACAAAAGTGCCTCCGCTTTATACGGAAGTAACTTCGCTCGCATCGACATATCGTTTCCAGAAAAAGGGTTTAACCGGTGAAGTGGCTAGGGCCCTTCATGTTGGCAATGACTGCAGAGACGGGTGAACTCATAGCTGTACCAAAAACCTGTTTATAGTAGGTTCTGTTGCATGCAAACTGCGTGGTTTTGAGGCAAAAAGACAGCAGATGAATAATATCCTCCACAGGCAAAGAAGGTCTTTGTCCTAGGGAAGCATCTTTTCTGAGTCTCTCCTCCTCAACCTTAACGGCAAGATCAACTAGGATTTTAATGAAGAGCGAAACAACGTCGAAAGATACTAATTCTTCACAAGCGTTAAGAGTTTTATCTCTTATGAAATCCGCAAATTCGCAGGAATTTTTGACAGTGTAATCAGTATTCCCAACAACAGGCGATAAAATTCTCGCAAGATGATCAGAAATTGCATGGGTCGGGGAATTAACTAAAGAGACAATAGGTCTCAAAGGAATTCCTGGTTTATGAATTTTAGGTAAGCCATAAAAACGTGGACATAAGCCGTCACTACTGTCAGTATAATATTTTGTACGTATAGTCACTAATCTTACCAGCTTTTTCCAAATCAAGCAACATTTTAGTTAACTTTCTTTGAGTTCTAAACAAAATGTTAAGTCCAAATTTCCGTTCTTTTATTCAACTCTTTCTCTAAGTAAGCTTACACTGTCGAAGACGACGCATCCTTGTAAGATAAATTCCCTTTCTTGGAAACTAAAGACAATTCTAAAGTAAAAACTGAGCAATTCATTTTGTATCACAACGCTTCCTTACATTTTGTTAGTGTCGTCATTTCGTTGACTTTATCACAGATTAACATTGTTATTCTCTTGTTTACGCTTGCGCAGCAAAGTATTCTCCACCATCATGTCAAACAAACTTTCATCTGTAAAACCTGAATCCTTGGCAATTATATTGACAACGCTCTGTGGACCAAAGGAACAGAATAAATTGCATTCTAGGAGGAATGGATTTCCTTCAATGTCGACTCGGAAGTCGAATAAACCAAAATCCTGTAAACCTAACTCTCGAAAAGCTCGGCAACTTTGTTGTTGAATACGATGAATCAGCTTCTCCTCTTTTCTGGGATCAAGGAACCATGGTTTATTTTCAGTAGATTTGCCTAGAATGAAAACAAACACAGAAACAAGCAAATTGTTAATACAGTCTGGTTGAAAACTTTTCCCCTGTAAAAGTATCATGAGTGTTAACGAAGATACTTGATGACTACTGGATGAGTTTTAAGTGATAAGCAGCAACTTAAACATGAGACAATAGTAATCGAGAAGTCTTAGAGTAATAACTTCATATGTTATTTGAAATAAAAAAAAGTCGCAATTTAAAACGCGCTAGCGTAGCGCTAGCATAGCCACTGGTTATAGCCAAGTCTTATGACTACTGAACAAATTGCTTAATTTAAGATGAGAGAGATAAATATTCACTAGAGCTTTGTCCTAAAGCCAAGTTCGCAGTCCTCACTTGAACGAAAAAGCAAGCAGAAGAAAGGAAGAACAAGAAACGAAAAGTTGTGCAAGAACTTTTCCAACAAACGGAAAGTCAGAACGTAGGAATTAAGGAAAAGGGGAAAGGAAAAACATGAATGTTGACGTATCTGAGCTTATCTGTTAAAAAAGTAATATGACGACCGTATCTACTGAAATTCAAACAGACCTTTCTATGCAAGACAAAGAGTAGTTGGAAAACTTAAAAGGAATTATAAGGTGCTGGACTAAAAAAATACGGTCCATTCAAACCTAACTGTGAAACTGGCGAATCTAGACGAAGACGAGTTTGTTAGATTAATTTTTTTTTTGCACTGAGCCATCATCTTCCGAGGAATTTATAATTTGGGGTCGCTTTTCCCACAAAGATACTTCTCACCCAATCAGCAACGAAGTTTCGGTAGGACTGGATACATTTGTAGGCTGTGGTGTGTTCCTTTACGAACTTACTTGTTGAAAAGTGAAAGTAGTTCACTATATCAGGAAACTCGACCTCCGGCCATTAATCCAACGATCGAGAGAAAAAGTTGGCATATACTATGGCAAGCCATAATGGACAAAAGTGCTCGAGAATTTTTCATCAAGTCGAGATTTTTTTCTCAAGTCGAGAATTTTTTTCGGAGTCGAAATTTTTTTATGGAGTCGAGAATTATTTCTTCGAGTCGAATTCTGACAACTAGTCGAAGATTTTATCCTCGAGTCAAGATTTATTTTTTTCTGAGTCGAAAATTATTTCATCGAGTCGAGAATACCCGACATGCCGTGCTGTCATTTGCCGCCAAAACGATCAAACGATATGGCAGTTTGCAGATCTGTTGGTTACGTAGCCTTTTTATACATTGCTGTCGTTCTTCAAGTTGACGACGATAATGTGGATGACTTGGAGAGGTTTCTGTTGTCTATACAGGATTGCATTTCCTATATAGAACGATGCACAGCTCCCGGAAACGACAGAAATATGGAATGTAAACACGATCGCTTGGAAGGCTTTGTTGAAATAATCGCAACGTTTTCTTTGGTTCTCGTTAATGTCCAAGGCTTTTTAGAGATAAAAGTGCTAGTTGACGACCTTCCACACTTCTTGCGGGAGTTACTAAACCACATCAGGTATAAAAACGCTGCTTCTTTTCAAGTCAGTGCTAAGTTTCGTAGTGTACCTTACCGGGAAAAAAGTTCACTAGGAAGACCAAAATACAACATTACAGCAGAACGAATTGATGTACTTCGAAGCACTGGTATGCAGTTGGCAGTTATTGCAAAGTGTTCAAGTGTTAGTGCCAGGACTCTAGAAGAAGAATAGAATTTGGTATTCTTGATTACAGCGAGGTTAATGAAGAGGAACTTATTTGGAATGTAAAAGATATCTTACGAATAACACCTATCTCAAAAAATCCGGAAGCATTACAAAGAATCGATCCTGTAAACCGCGCCATAATGCACAGATATGCAATTCAATGACGTCTGCATAATGTTAAAAAATCAAACCACTAATGGCACATTGACTCAAATCGCAAGTTAATCCACTGGAGGTTTGTTTTGCACGGTTGCATTGAGGGGTATAGTATAGTAGAGCAATAGTTTACATAAAGTGTTTCACCAACAACCTAGCAGGTACAGTATTGCAATGCTTCATGGATGGAATTCAAGAATTTGGAATTCCATCACGGGTTAGACGGGATAGGGGCGCGGAAACGTGAATGTTGCTCGATTTATGATTGATCAGAAGGGGCTAAATAGAGAAAGCTTCATAGCTGGACGCAGCATGCATAATCAAAGGATAGAGAGGCTTTGAGCAGAGGTTAACAGGGTTGTTTCCTCACTTTACATTGATCTATTCATTTTTATGGAAAATACTGGTATTCTTGACGCACATGATGAATGTGATTTGTTTGTCCTTCTCTGTCTTAACGTTCGGGCCATTCAGGCATCTTTGGATGAGTATATTTCCCACTGGAATCACCATGGTCTACGTACTATGGCAAACATGTCTCCCCTGGTACTCTGTTACTCTGACTTTGTTCCCTCTGGGGTGGATGATATTGATATAGGTAATATTTCCCTGTATGGTGTTGATCCTGATGGACCTGTGGCCAGTATCGAGAGAGAAAACATGGTTTCTGTGCCTGAAAGCACCATTCAACTGACTGACAATCAAACAGATGAAATAAAATGCCTAGTGTCTGATCCACTGGCAGACGATGGCAATCATAGAATTGGACATTATCTTGCCATTGCTAATTATTTAAAGTTGCATTATTGACCATTAAATAGTCAATAATGCAACTTAAAATATTGTAATGTAATGCAAGGTAATGTCCAGTTCCATGATCAATGACCAGCAGCAGTTTAGCAAGAGCGTTGACTTGTTTGTTTCAAAGTTTGCTAGTAAGCATGAAAAACCTCTCTGGTATTACCACAAGCAATTTTATGGTATAGTTATACCAATCATCATTATGAAGGTTCAAACACGATTCACACTTTAGCTCATTAGTTCTGATGATCTTGATCATTTTTGTTCCAAAACGGTTTTTTTTTTCATTTCCATGGAAACAAACAGCCCAATTAACATTACCATTGAAATTTCTCAGATACTGAAATGTAACTATCATTTGAGCTCTTTCAAATAGATTTGAAGACCTTTTTGTTGTTTAAAATTAAATAAAATAGTTCATATTTTTAAATCGTTCAATTGGTGCATTAAAATTATTAAAAGATAAAACTAGCATGGTCTTATGGACTGGTTGTAGCTCAATAACCACTGCCTTCCTTTCACATAATAGTGATAAACCATTCTCTTGTAGAGAATTGGAAAAAACGTTTCCTAGAACCAGAAAGGGACTAACACGAAGCCGAGGTATGGTAATCGAAGATGACATGCAGAAGCTTGAATGGGTATTAAAAAATTGTTGTGTTCATCAGAATTATTTTTTATCATTGGGACAGTTGGGAAACTATGAGCCTGCATATTGTACACATTCTCCAGTTACAAGCATGACTTAAACAAAAGATATGCAGTCTTAGGACAAGGGGTGGGAAGGGGTTACCGATGAGAGAAAAAATCCTCCACAGGCTGCACATAAAAACTACCCTCACAACAGACTACTCGCGATAAGCCCACGGCTGAGTTGTTCAAAACAAGGTTGATACTAATCCTGGGTTAAGTGTGATCAAAACCTATAGGCTGCCTTAACCGAGATGAACATTAACCTTGATTTGAAGAACTTGGCCCTGAATTGTCCAACAGAAAGCTAACTTCAAAGCAATAAACCAAATTATTTATTGTCACAAACGCTATTAACAAAATTGAAGGGACACTGGTACTTGCAAGTATAGGACAACACCATGTCCATCAAAAATACTCATGTATAAATTTCATATAATGGGAAAGCAAGACCACATTTTATATTTGTTGTGCAGTATGCTTTGTCAGCACACTTTTCATGAATTTACCACAAGAACAAGAACCATGTTGCCTCTAATTAACATTAAACTTCAGGTATGTCGCTAAAAAAATCCCCAAATATGTCAACAGTTACTTTTAAAACTTCACTTTTTAGCAGAAAACACTTATGATGCATAAAAAAAATTCTTCTTTGCAAAAAAAAAAAAAGAAGGAACTTGTATGATAAATACAAAACACAAACTTTCTTTATGGCACCCTGTAGCTTAGAAATGTTGAGAAGGGCGTAATATGTCTCTATATGTCCTAGACAATGCTGAAAGACCAAGCAGATGCTTGACGGAATATATTACTTAACTCTTCTGACATTGGCGAAAACCAAATAAAACGCTACGATTATTTCAACAAAGCCTTCCAAGTGATCGTGTGTATATTCCATATTTCTGCCGTTTCCGAGAGCTGTGCATCGTTCTATATGAGAAATACAATCCTGTATAGACAACAGAAACCTCTCCAAGTCCTCCACAGGACCGTCAGCAATTTGAAGAACGACAACGATCTATAAATGTATGTGCGCCAAGATGGCTGCCGCTTACTGTCGTCGTTGTTGTTTTTTTAAGCTTTTGTGCTTTGTTACCTTGTTCGTTCAGTATCTTGACAAGCACAATTCAATCTGTTCGCCTCCATCTACCTTTAAAGGCCCTTTTAGCGTCAGTCGAAAGCTATTTTCTGCTTCTCGCTGCGGTCAAGACCTTGCTGTTGCAAGACGCTCAACTAAGTTACCGATCACCAAATGGTCAAAGCATGGTTCGACGGTTGCTGCTCTGTCCGAAAGAGGTTTCATCAAGGACCTATCTATTGCAGTGGATGTTGAAATTAATCCGGGTCCGGAAAATTTTAACTACATGCCGACTGCTTCACTTCAAACTTCAAGACCTAGATTTTCTTTCAGTCGACGTAATTTATTTCAACTTCGCTCCTGTTGTCCTAAGGTTAAACTGGATTATTATCTTATTCATCGCTTAAAGTCATTGGGAATTTATAGAGCTAGAGGTCGTAGAGCTGGTGTTAATTCTAGATTTGGATCTCGTCAACAACATCACAAGATTCCAGTTCGTGTCACTGACCACTGTTTTTTATCAACGACCAAACGCGCACGACTTCGACCCAAGGATACAAATTTGCATTTCATTTCTACTCACTCTTCTTCTTTACCCCGAATAATCCCCAAATGTATGGTCATTAATGCAAGATCACTTGTGAAAGTTGATGCTGCTTCTGCTTTGCATATGGAATTGCACTCAAACAACTGCGATATTTGCATCATCTCCGAGACATGGCTTAAACCAAATTTTCCATCTCATCTCGTTTGTCCGAAGGATTACTCAATTTTGCGAAAGGATAGAACTGACCGGTCAGGCGGTGGTGTTGCTATTGTCTGTAGGAGCGATTGGTTGTTGGAACGATTGGACAGCGCTTTTTATAATGCCTTTGAATGTTTGTGGGCTAAAATTACAACTCCCAACTCAAGCTTTTATGTGGCTGCTGTTTATCATCCTCCAGATCCGCCATATTGTCCTGATGATTTATTGGAACATCTAACAAATAGTTGTGATCATTTATTGACTGGTAATCCTAACAGCAATCTTATAATTTGTGGTGACCTCAATCAGCTAGATTACAATGATTTTCTTACACAACTAAATTTATTCCAGATGGTAAATACACCGACAAGAAAGAACAAAATTTTGGATGTTTTGATTACTAACGTCCCACATTTTTGGAGGAAAGTATCGGTCACTCAAGGACTAGTTCGATCTGACCACTCTGTGGTCCTGGTATATCCCGGAATCCCACTTAAGGCTGAAAGGAAAACTGTGATGTTCAGAGATGTTCGTGATCATCATAAACTGGATATGGATAAACTGTTGAAGTTTCATAACTGGGACAATGTTTATCAATGCGGAGATGTGAATGGAAAACTTAATCTTTTTTGTACCAAGATTAAGTCCATGTTTGATGAGTGTTTTCCGGGTATATCAGTACGTGTGTCTAATAGGGACCCCCCGTTCTTTTCTCCTCTAATCAAACATCTACTGGACCAACGGCGAAAATTGATTCGGCGAAGTAACAGGTCAGGAAATTCTGTTTCGATTGAGATCCAAACTCTTCAAGAGAAAATCAACAAGTTGATCAGAGATAATCAAGTTCGAGCAGTTAAAGGGAATTTTGAGAAACATAGTGCAGGATCCAAATCTTGGTGGTCAACAGTCAATTCCCTGACAGGAAGGAAGTCTACCAACTCGCAAGTAAGCTCAATTATCTCCCCGAGCGAGATCAATAATTTTTTCTGTTCCATTAACACTGATCCCCTTTATAAACCCATTGACACTGTCACTATCCCGGAATCAAGCGAGATGCCTGTTTTAACGGTCTCCAGTGTTACCAGGAGTCTACTGAAATTAAAAAGAACTGCCTCTGGTCCAGATGGAATCCCGTACTGGTTTTGGAAAGAGTTTGCGTACGACCTCGCTCCTGTTGTTACCCATATTTTCAACTGTTCTTTGGAAAATCACATCGTGCCTGATCTTTGGAAATTGGCCGACATAACTCCCTTGCCTAAAGAGCCCAACTTTAAAAATTGCACACAGTTGCGGCCTATTTCGCTGACTAATGTAATAATGAGGGTTTTTGAACGTCTTGTATACAGACAAGAATTATCTCAATATATGAAGAACTTCATTAGCTTCGACCAGTTTGCATACCGCAAAGGCCACAATACGACAATGGCCTTAATTAAGTGTCAATATGCTTGGCTGAAATGGCTTGAGTCGGGTTTTGATTGTGTTAGAATCTTCTCTTTTGATTTCAGCAAAGCTTTTGATTCGGTCCCTCATGATATCCTCTGCTCTAAGTTGAAAACACTTGATATAAATCCATACGTGACCAATTGGATTATTAGTTTTTTACAGAACAGGAAACAAAGAGTTGTTGTTGATGCCATTGTCACGGACTATGTAAATATCAATAGAGGTGTCCCTCAGGGAACAGTTTTAGGCCCTATACTATTTTCTATTATGGTCAATGATATTAAGGCCATTCTACCAAATCAGAATTTACTTGTGAAATATGCTGATGATTTAACATTAAGTATTCCAGTAAAATCGCTGGCTAATAACGGCAATTTAGCAGCTGAGGAGGTCCGATCGATCGTCGCATGGACATCTGCTAATCGTATGCAACTAAACTTCAAGAAAACGTGGGAGATGCTTCTTAGAGGCAAATCCACTAAGGCCTTACCTGCTCCTCTGGTTTCTATAGAGCGTAAACCATGTCTGAAGTTGTTGGGTGTAACTTTTCAATCTGATCCGTGTAACTGGGATTTACATTTTGATAATATCATATCGAAAGCCAGTAGTCGTCTGTACATCTTACGTGTCTGTAAATTCTATGGACTGCCGCTGGATCATCTTCATCTTCTCTTTATCAGTCTTATTCTACCTATATTTACATATGCTGTAGAAGTATGGGGCTGCGCGTATTATCATAAGTATCTGAGTCGCATAGACAGGCTGTTCAAGAGAGCTTTTAAGCTTGGCTACTGTAAAGAGCTTTTTTCGATTGAAAATATTATTATTCTAAAAGATAAGAAGTTGTGGGCCAAGATCACCGACAGCGATTTTCCAACAGCTTTAGATGACCTTTTGCCACCAGAGCGAACAATGGATACGCTACGTAAGAGGCGCCATAATTATATTCTCCCGCTTGTCAGAACTGAACGTTTCAAAAGGACCTTTATTAATAGATGTTTGTTCTCTCATTAGTTATTCAGTTAGTAATTTAGTTAGTTTATTAGTTTTATACTTGCTGATTTCATATCATTGTAACTAAACACGTTTGTTGTTTAGAGTGCTTAATAAAGACTTATTATTATTATTATTATTAAAAAAGTTACGTAACCAACAGATCTGCAAACCGGCATATTGTTTGATCATTTTGGCGGCAAACGACGGCATGACATGTTGGGTATTCTCGACTCGATGAAAAAATTTCGATTCGACAAAAAAATCTCGACTCCAGAAAAAATCTTCGACTGGTTGTCAGAATTCGACATGAAGAAATTGTTCTCGACTCCGCAAAAATATTCTCGACTCGGCAAAAATATTCCCGACTCGGCAAAAATATTCTCGACTCGAGGTAAAAATTCTCGACCTCTTTTGTCCATTATAGCTTGCCATAGTACTTATAGAGTAGGGATCTACTCTTGCAAAACATTTAAGCCTCTCGCCGTTTTTTTTTTTTCTTTTTTTTTTTTACTCATTTATTTATTCTCTGCACTGAGGGAATCGTTATAACCTCGCAAAGATTGCACGCAATCGCCTTCGATAGCCGCTGTGATGTTTTACCTGGTATGCAAAATAGCGGCAAAGGTACGGTACCTCCCTTGAGGTACCAGTGATAAATAAGCTGCTGTAGGATCACGTGACGCATGCTAGACTTCCGCTATTTGGGATGCAAAAATTTCCGGGCAGGGAACCCAATTAGCCTGACGACGCCCTGAAAATGTGGCCTCGTAGCACATATGTTAATTACCAGTGTTGTTGTGGGAATTAAGGACATGTATCTCCAGTACTTACCAACAGGTAATCCTTTTTCATTGCAGCTGAGTTTGTCTTCGGTTCTTCGAATGTCATTTTTCCGTACTTTATACTCGATGCACGACAAAGCTTTTAATTCTCCATTTGCTGCTGATTCAACAACAGCACAGCGAATTTCCCGTCCCTCAATGTAACTGCCGAAAAAAAAATTAAGGAGGAAACGAAGTAGAAAATCGTTGAATAGGATTAATTTTTTTAATTGTAAAACGTTCTAAGGCTGCAAAATTACATATAGTCTCTACGCAAGGTGTGCAGCCCCACTCCAGTGAATACAAGGAGGGGTCGAATTATTATGATAGAGTAATCTACTATGTTATAGGAAAGCTCCACGAGTCTGCATTCCTAAAATAGCTTGTTGAAAGTCAAAGGCCTACTTGATACACTAATAGGATTTGCAGCCTCTTGTTTAGTATCCCGCCAAAACTTACTTCGTACTTCAGAGTGACCCGTTGTTTCTTTTTAACAATTCAAGCCAATTTCACAGGAAAACGCGAACGACCAAGTCGGGATTGGTTTTCGCTTTACCATTTGATTGGTCGAGAGGGTGGTATGATTATTTTTACCAATCACAAAGCATACTGAAGAAAAAAACTAATGTCAACTCGGATTACTTTCGACAAGCAATTAAAATTGCTTTCTTTTAATTCATGCATGTCTCAAACCTCATTGAGAACCATCTGATCTAAGAGCTAACAAGCTTAAGCATTAAGGCTCTTTCAGGAGATCCACAAATTTTTTTCAAGAAAAAAGTCTGTGAATAAACAGGTTTCCTCGTATTTTGAGTCACTTACAGTCAAATTTACACAAGTATTTTAAATGCTTCCATGTATTAAAACAAATGCTTTCATCGACAAATCAGATTCATCCGATTTTGGATCCGACTTACAGTTTCCTTCATATATAAGCTTGACAACAACTTGGCCTATCGGCTTATCAATATCATCACGGTCAAAACAGCCAAACCATGTTCACTCCTACACGCCTTCTCGACTACAACACTTACTCAACGGCAATACCTACTTTTCAATGATCACATGGTCTGAATACGATAACGCATGCTCAATAGCTGCGTTAAGCAATTTGGAGTCTTTCACTAATCGCACTGCTTTGGTGTCTTCTCCTTGACTTGCTTTGACAACACATGGATACCTAACTTGTTCAGACTTTAGAGGGTCACCTGTGGCAAAAGAATTCTCAAAGTCAATCCGATTTAAATTACCAATCATTTTTTATTTGTCGGTGGTGAGTTACTAGCGTCAACAAAGCTTCGTAGACTCGTTGTAAAACGGTGTAAAATTGATGCAAATTGATACAATTACTTTTTTAATTCACAGTGGTGCTATCAAGAGAGGGAAGACTCGGTAAGGTATGAGTCGCGTCCAATTTGAAACTGTTCTCTTTCCTATAAGTCCGTTTTCAACACCTTAAGCTACTCAGTATTGTGTACATTTTTTCGTTAGCCAAATGGTTTATTTTTCATTCGTAGGAAATAGCAGAGCACAGAAGCTTGGGAAGGAGTTCAAAAAGGGGTCTAAAAATATCGTTTTCTCTTACAAGGGTGTCACTTCTACCTTTGTGGTAAATAAATCCATCAGGGCATGAAACATCGCCGCAAGAGACCAAAACACCGCGTGTAATGAGTTTGTCCATGGAAAGATATCGCGATTCCACTGATCCACCCACTAATGGAATATCCAATGCATCAAAGAGCGCCCTGTGGATAAGAAAACGAAAAGCCTCTGTCAGTATTAAAGATAAGAGATCTCTGTATTGTATGGAGGAAACTACTTCAGTCACTATTCTCTTTGATTCATGTAAGGTTACCTTTCTGTTCTCTACAATATTTCTAAAAGTAATGAAGTTTTCTTTCAAATGGAAGGCCATGAAGGCTAATTTGTATCCACACAATGAATGAAAATCATGCTCGCTATTTTGAATAAGATCTATTTACTGATCACTTTTGCAATATCAAAAGAATCGAAGTGTGCCCTATGACAGGGGCGTAGAACAGTGCTTAAGATCATCAACATACGTCAAGGATTTAACGTTTAGTAGCGAAACAAACGACTCAATTCGCGTAAGCTAAGTTGTTCCGTGCAAAACATGAGAATAAACAATTTATATGAACTCGCAAAATGACGCAAAAGTCGCGGAGTTAGTCATTAAAACCAGACGGGACAAACTACATCAAATTGAAACTAACAAACCCCTCAGTAAGAGATCTGACCTGTAAGTTGTCATTCCTTTTAAACAAACAAAATGGAATAGAGCCATATCTGGTTGTATCATATGTTTTATGTGCTGCAAGGCGGCAGTGATGTCCATCTTCTTGAGACTGTTTCCTCTTTCCTCCAATTTTGTCAAATCCACGATATCAGAAAGTCTTTCCGCAAATGACCAGGAACCAGCTGGTCGCACGATGGCGTAAACAAAATGATAATCATGTTTTGGAGAATAGAGTTCCTCAGGAAACGAACCCCCATACAGCATGTTTAACTTGAAGCTGAATTCATCCGAGGGTGAACCCAAAACATGTAAAATCTAAAACAATAACAAATTTCTTAACAGCAAGCCTCGCTTAATGTGATTCTTCAGATAACAAAGATATTGAATAGTTTTTTTTAACTTTCCTAAAATGTTTCCAACCAATGTTTGTTTCGAAAATTGCAATGAAAAAGCCAGGTCACCGTGCTTGCTTAAGTGATATGATGGCTCAATCTTACCCCCATTTTCCGCCAGTCATGCCTGTACAGCCGCGAACTTAGAATCTGCATGGTTTTCTTGTATGTCCTCTGTGTGTATTCGTTTGTACAGCTTATTTAATCATTTTTGTATATCACTCTTGCACTTGTATATCAATTAGAAATCGGGTTATTAAAACCTGAAGTCTTCAGTGGTAAAACGTTGTCTCTACTTCACAACAGGTTTACAATAAAGCTTTTACCTTTACTGTTTTCTTCATCCTTTGCTTTCGATTAGAGTGTTGTGTGGACGTTCTGTAATCCAAAATACAAATTATCTGAGCAAATTAATTACATCACGTAAATAGCCCAAGTTTGCACCCTTGTAGCATGGTTCCCGGGAATGCCCTTTTTGACGTAACAAACTTTTCTGACCCAATACCCAAGATGCACGGTCGTGCACATAAAATATTGAGGATGAACTGCTTGCAGAACTGCGAGGTGTTATTAAATTGCGATACTTCTTTCACCGAAAACAGTTTTTGGGGTTAGTGGCGCTTCACGGGAAGAAGACGATTAACAAATCTCTTTCGCACTGAGATCCTCAGTGCATCAACTCCCCACAAATTGCAAACAACATAAAAAGCGTCTTTCTTGGATCGACGAAACAATACCCAGATCCCTTGTGATATCAATAACACTTGCCTTGACTGATTGTAACACCTATTGCAAATGCCTGATCGTTGTTATTAACATTTTTATTACTTGTACATTGTACAGCAAAGCCGAGTTATGGTTACTCCAAACCTTGGCAAGTCAACTTCAGCCACAAAATTTTTTCATCTAATCAAAGTAAATTTTCCGAATTAAAGTCAAAATCTTAATACACACGCGAGTCATTGAAAAAAAGCAGTTGCAGAAAAATTTAAATAATTCAAAATAGCTTCTCAAGTATCTGCTTCTCACGACATCTTGTCGATAAAACTGCTTCTCCTCTTGCACAAATTTTTATATTAACTTATCTTTTGAGATAAATATACACAAGGGACTGTGATAATATAGAAATCGGCCACAAAAGAGTTTGAATTTGAGAGTAGAAACACCTCGAATTGAAAAGACAAACATTTGAGCCAGCGATCTTTATCGTTCGCAAAAAATACAACGGGAACAACAAGGAAGCAAATATCTCACTAAAAGAACTGTTATGATTATTTTGTAATTTAAGGTTAGAATGAAGCTATATTTGGTCGAAAAAAGTAAAGTTTTTTCTTTGTTTCACGTTCACTGTACGCTCTGGTTACATGATCGGTAGCCGGTGACTCTAATAACTAAATAACCGGCATTTAGATATTTTTCTGAACATCGAAGACAACTTATACAATCCAAACTATTATATGTCAATAGGGAACTGCTAAGCGATCGCGTGGAGATTTATAAATCTCAAGTCTAACGCTCAATCTACACCGGGCTTCCTTATTTTACATGTTTAGGAGATACACCTAAAGAAACGGAGAAGTTTACAGATTGACACAAAAACGCCTCCTAACATAATAGTCGCCACAGTCATAGGTTTTTAAATTCGTTGACTTTCCCTGACGAACGTAAATTTCTCTGACCAATTGAATTAACAATTTCACGGGCGATTCCTGATAATGACCTCAAACCTCCCCTTCACAGCCATCTTTTCCACCCATAAATCAAAACTTTCCGCTCGTCACATACTGTGTACATGAATTAATAATTCCTAAAAAGAATTGATTTTCTTGAAAACCATCATCAGTTTATTTTACCAATCCAATATCAGAAGAAAAAAGGGTATGATTTCATTGACAAACCAACTTCAACTTACATGACCAAAAATGAAGGATACAGTGGTCAGGAATCTGTCAACTGTTCTAAACAATGTACATAATCAACATCAAAAAAGAAACTGTTACCATCTTTCACCACAAAAATAGCCAAAACAAGATGAACAACATCATATTTACTTGAAATTTCACTTTTCCTTGACTTCTTTCAAATATGTAAATTTTCCCTGACTCAAAGTGAAATTCCCAAACTTCTCCCAGGCTTTGAACTAATTTTTCCCTATATTTTCCTGAATTGTGACACCCTTATCTCACATTATCGTGCCGAAAACAAAACAATTTTTCCTTTCAAATAGCCTCTGGCTGACCTTAAGGGCAATGAAGAACAGGCGCCATCTTTCAATCTCCTCGCTCGGCTGTCTGTAAACTTAAAATCGTCGTCTTCGAAATGTTCAGAACATTTAAAAATTCCAAATTCGTATTAAAAGAAGCTGAAAAACAACCACAACATTTAAAAATCGCGAGAAGACGAAATTATTTTTCTGACCATTTACTCATGTAGATTAAAACACAAATTCGTACAATTAGAAAGAAATATAGCATGGATGCTTCACTTCTGAAGCTTAAGATTCTTTGCTTGTAGAAAAAAAAATGTAAATCCGAATTTTTGGAAATTTTGTGGCCGCGACTATTGTTTACCCATTCGCACCCTCAGACCAATCTTACGACGTATGAAGTTAAAAAGGTCTATTTATAGTGAATGGGGGAAGCGTAGCGTGACATCCTAAAGAAGAGCTGCGGAGGAGACTAAATCAGCAGCGGCAATTTTTTAGCTTGTGTTATTTCATTCAATGGCATGGAGTTTCATCAAGAGGAAAATAAATAAATTCTGCAGCGATACAGACAACCCTTGCTCATGATGCTACTGAAGCTCATAAATATGCTGTTTGCTCATTTATTCCGATTTGATGCCTTATGAAACGGACCTGGGCGCTATTGTTTATAGAGCCCGCCTTTGTATATAACAGCCACCCTTTAAATTTTCTTACTCCGAAGGCAAAATTGGCACGGAAATATCATATTTCTGAGGAACTTTTAGCTTTGAATACATTGAAAACTAGAACAGGCCCTCTTGACACATTAAACCAAGTTACATAACTCTACATGCTGATTAAGGATATTTGTATAACTGCCATACTCAATCAAATACAGAGCGAGATCGTGAGTGCGAAAAAGCCTGTCGTATTGTCAGTTATCCTTGCAAAGAATGCTGCGAAACTTCCAAGAACCTTTCAAGTGCACCAGCGGTAAAACTGATACCATATAGAAGAAAAATGCGCTCAAATTACAAATGATCTGAGTAAATGGATTACGTAATACAATTAGGCAAAGTTCGCGACGCTGAAACTAAACCTACGGGTTCGAGATCTGGCTGGGTTCATTACTTGTTCAACTTTCGTCACTTGAACTAGGTGCAAATAAACATAAAAATGTACTCTACGAAATGATTTATAGAAGCACATTCGCGAGTGCATAAAAAGAAGTCCACCTGACCAACAGTCTACGTGCGCGGAATTTAAAACAGAGCTGCTTAATAGTTTGAATATTGTACATGATATATTATTTGACCATGCTACGATCATAGGGAAAGTTGAAATACCTGGACCACCACCTTGTAAAAGAGTTTGTCTTTTCGTAAGCTCAGAAAGTGGATTCCTTTAAATCTGACCTCAAGGGCTTACCGACCTGCAATCTAAATATTAATGATCCTCATAAGAGTGTGTATCACTTTTATGTCCGCCCATACTACTTGGTTTGCGTGACAGGTACGCCCGAAAGCGTTCACACTCGATTGACCTTACTCTTTGTGGTTTAATTATGGCAAACTGTATGATGCGTTAATTATTCTTAATATGATTGACAACTAGACCTTATGAGCAGGGTAACTGGGATACCTGGATGGTACTGGATTCCTGCAATCAAGTGTAGTGATACTACGGGTGTCGGAATAGTACACTGAAATAGTGAGCTCGTCTGGCTAAGGGCATACACCGATTTCAAAACATAGGCATGCTATGCATGCATGAGTTATTTTTTGTAGGGTGGGTGGATTACTTGAAACATTGTAAGTGGTCGACATTCTTACAAAAGGGAAGAAGAGTATTAACGCGGGAAAGAACGAAAATGTCGAATTACCTCACACACAGGTGTTTTGTTTTTTTCGATTAGAGTGTTGTGTGGACGTGGACATACCGTCTGCCAAAATACAAATTATCGGAGTAAATTAATTACATCACTTAAATAGCCCAAGTTTGCACCCTTGTAGCATGGTTCCCGCGAATGCCCTTTTTGACATAACAAACTTTCCTACCCAGTACCCAAGATGCGCGTCGTGCACATAATATATTGAGGGTTAACTGCGAGGTGTTATTAAATTGCGATACTTCTTTCACTGCGACGATTAGTAAAGCATGAAATTTTTTTACCGAAAACATTTTTTGGGGTTCGTGGCGCTTCACGGGAAAATTACGATTAACAAATCTCTTTCGCACTGAGATCCCCAGTGCATCAACTCCCCACAAATTAAATACAACATAAAAATCGTCTTTCTTGGATCGACACAACAATACCCAGATCCCTTATGATATTAGTAACACTTCCCTTGACTGACTGTAACATCTATTGCAAATGCCTGATCGTTGTTATTAACATTTTTCCTACTTTTAAGTATCATTGTACATCAAAGTCAAGTTATGGTCGGAAGTTGACCTTCGCAGATCAACTTCAGCCGCAAAATTTTTCAATCTAATCAAAGTAAATTACTCAAACTTACATTTTCCGAAAAAAAAGTCAAAATCTCAATACACGTTCGAGTCATTGAACAATAACATTTGCAAAAAAATTTAAGTAACTCAAAATGGCTCCTCAAGTAAGTGCTTGTCACGACATCTTGTAGCTGGAACTGCTTCTCCTCTCGCATAAATTTTTATATTCACAGAGAATGCTGCGAAACTTCCAAGAACCTTTCAAGTGCACCAGCGGTAAAACTGATACCATATAGAAGAAAAATGCGCTCAAATTACAAGTGGTCTAAGTAAATGGATTACATAACACAATTAAGCAAGGTTCGCGACGCTGAAACTAAACCTACGGGTTCGAGATCTGGCTGGGTTCATTACTTGTTCAACTTTCGTCACTTGAACTAGGTGCAAATAAACATAAAAATGTACTCTACGAAATGATTTATAGAAGCGCATTCGCGAGTGCATAAAAAGAAGTCCACCTGACCAACAGTCTACGTGCGCGGAATTTAAAACAGAGCTGCTTAATAGTTTGAATATTGTACATGATATATTATTTGACCATGCTACGATCATAGGGAAAGTTGAAATACCTGGACCACCACCTTGTAAAAGAGTTTGTCTTTTCGTAAGCTCAGAAAGTGGATTCCTTTAAATCTGACCTCAAGGGCTTACCGACCTGCAATCTAAATATTAATGATCCTCATAAGAGTGTGTATCACTTTTATGTCCGCCCATACTACTTGGTTTGCGTGACAGGTACGCCCGAAAGCGTTCTCACTCGATTGACCTTACTCTTTGTGGTTTAATTATGGCAAACTGTATGATGCGTTAATTATTCTTAATATGATTGACAACTAGACCCTGTGAGCAGGGTAACTGGGATACCTGGATGGTACAGGATCCTTGGAATCAAGTGTAGTGATACTATGGGTGTCGGACTAGCACACTGAAATAGTGAGCTCAAGTCTGGCTAAGGGCATACACCGATTTCAAAACATAGGCATGCTATGCATGCAAGAGTTATTTTTTGTAGGGTGGGTGGATTACTTGAAACATTGTAAGTGGTCGACATTCTTACAAAAAGGAAGAAGAGTATTAACGCGGAAAAGAACGAAAATGTCGAATTACCTCACACACAGGTATTTTGTGGTAGATTATGTGTGTTGTGCGAATAAATGTAAGGCCATCCCAATTTAATGCTTCGTTTCCCATCGCCCGACCGACCCAATTTTTTGGAAAAGTAAAAAAAAAAATTCTTGATTCACTAGTCAAAGAGGCAAGTACTTTAATTAACAAGCACATGATCTTGTCGTATTTACACCAATTGTCATAAATTAACATCGATACAACGTTTTTAAAGCCTTTTTAGAAATTTGACAGTAGTTTTAATATACATCTTTTACCATCCGATTATATCTTCAAGACCAAATGTGAGATTTAACATGCAAAAGTAACTGGAACACAAACGGAATGTTTCTTGGAAAAGAACATTTCGTCAAGACAGCTTTCTTCATTAAACAGTAACTTTCTAACAGTCTTGCTTGTCAGTTTCAATCTCATAATGGGGGCGACTGATGATCATGAAAGTTTAGTTCTAACACGAAGTTGCATTCAAGGTTTCTTCTTCTTCTTTCCGGCGGATGCTGTCACTGTTTTCGGGGCGGAGACAACAGGCTTGGCACCCTTTTCCGAGCAGGCCCGACAAACAGGGTTAACCACTTTGTATTGGCGCTTCATCTCTTCATTCACTAGTGCATCGGGTTCTGTGCTTCCACATCTGCAACAGATCAGGTCAAAGTTTTTGCACGAATAATACTGCTTTTCCACTGGATCACTGCATGAAATATCCTGGCGTACGATGAAGATTTCTGCTACAGGATGTCCTTCTGGGAGGATTGGAGCTCCGCAAGTGTACATAAGGGTATCTACAGCCTGATGGAATTGATCCGTGCTTGCACGAGGCGGTTTAGTTGGAGCATACACGCACCTCCACTTGCCACAGCTCACACATTCAACTGCGTCACGCACCTTCTCTTTTGTGAAGTAAGCCTTCCCAGACTTGTTCTCTTGGGTCTTTGCCCCAGGACGATCAACCTCTACGGTGTCTTGGCCAAAGATGTCATCAAAGGCTTTGTTATGATACTTCTTCATACTTTTTCCAATCTCTTCAAGATCCTGGAATAGAACAAATAACTTATCGTTTAGCACAAGCCCTATTAAACGTGTTTTACGTCATGCCATCTATTTTCACCGCTAAGGTTATTTTTAAGTGGAAGCAACGTACTATTATTAATGCCTACCTGTTTAAAAGTTTTCCACTCAGACCTTGCAAGCCACGCAAATTGCAGCATGTCATAAACCTCTGCTACTTTCTCTGACAATTCTTCATGTAATATCTGAGGTCTTGCTTTTTTCTTGCCTCTCCAGTCATTGTATCTAAATACAGATATTTTCATAGCATTTTTTATTTATCAAGACACTCTTCATTGGACTGTAAACATCAAAGATAACGTCCTGATTATGGGAATCATAATAATATAAACTTACCCAATGAAACTCTGGGGCGATGCCGCCAACGCCACGTTATCAATATCATCATACAACCCCATAATTAGTTTTGGCATCTTTAAGCTTCTTTCGATGAATTTGGAATGTGAGGATCCAAGTACCTAGCTATGTTGGTAAGCTTCTTGAAAAACGCAACACCTTTTGTAAAAAATAACATATTTATATGTATTACATAAATATATACGAGACACAACATTTGAATTCGAGGTATGAGTCGAAACATATTAAATCCTTCAAACACCCGCAACATTGCGCGCCATTTTTGTGGATATGACAGTTAAATGCAACATGATAAAAGAAACAGGAAAAATAATATATTTATTTATACTGTTCAAGAAATTTTAGAAGAGAGAGGCATCAAATCAGTGTGCATTCACTGAAATTCTAACAAAACTGTTTCGCTTTGAAGACTTCCGATGGAGTATTTGTTTTTTAATACATTTAATAATTTTTAATAATAATTGTATAAATTGTATACCATTGTATAAATTAAAAAGAGGAAAAACCAACATTCTAAAATAGACACGCACCTGAAGATTTCACCTCTGCAGGAGGAAAACCTGCACCAGGGTATAGGATTTTTGCAAGCTGCAGAGGACGGTTATGCAGTTCCGGCGGAAGTATCTTTGTGCTCGCGGCTTTCATCAGAACGTAGAAAGCATTCAATGGCTTGACAGCTTTTGCCTGTGGTTCTTCGTCTAGAACATCAAAATCTACAAAGTTCGCACTGAGGGCATTAACAATCGCTCCAACGTTTTCTGCGACATCGACCGAAACGAAATCTTTCGGTTCTGCATCTCCAGGCTTCTTAAATCCCAATCTGCATTTGACACGTACATGTAAATCTCCATCATACACATCGGTAAACACTTCTTGAAACGACAAGTTCTTGTCAACGAACTTTACCTTAGGTAAGGCCACAACTCTCTTCTCTTTTCGTAATCTTATCACAAGCGCACATGAGTTACTGTCTGCCATTGTAGATAAAGAATATCGAATGAAGGAACCACGTTTTCGAGTGGTCAGCATTAGATTCCATCCACCAAAACCACCTTGGTCGAGAGGGACTGAGATGGAATGATGGACAACTAATGACTTGTTATACTAAATGAAAATTACGAAGCTACGACAACATGCCGACTTATCCGGATGACCCAAGTGTATTATTTGTTTGGGAAATTGCGTCAAAACTTTTTACTAAAGAAATGGTAAGTATTAATTTATTGTTCGATTGTAGTATTGAAAGTGAAATGTGATCCTCGCAGTAAATTTTCCAATTTAAGCAATTGGAAAGAAGAAGCCTGAAAAAAATCAGGGCTTCAACGGGATTCGAACCCGTGACCTCCGCGATACCGGTGCGATGCTCTACCAACTGAGCTATGAAGCCACACATTGGGAGCGAAGTCAATTTATTGATTTCATATCTTCCCGTGCAGTGAAATGATGTGAAGTTTTATATGAAATAATTCATATTTGTACTGCAGTTGTAGATGAAAGTGAAATGTGATCCTCGCAGTAAATTTTCCAATTTAAGCAATTGGAAAGAAGAAGCCTGAAAAAAAATCAAAAAAAAAAATCAGGGCTTCAACGGGATTCGAACCCGTGACCTCCGCGATACCGGTGCGATGCTCTACCAACTGAGCTATGAAGCCACACATTGGGAGCGAGGTCAACCGCAGTACAAATATGAATTATTTCATGTAAAACTTCACATCATTTCACTGCACGGGAAGATATGAAATCAATAAATTGACCTCGCTCCCAATGTGTGGCTTCATAGCTCAGTTGGTAGAGCATCGCACCGGTATCGCGGAGGTCACGGGTTCGAATCCCGTTGAAGCCCTGATTTTTTTTTTCAGGCTTCTTCTTTCCAATTGCTTAAATTGGAAAATTTACTGCGAGGATCACATTTCACTTTCATCTACAACCGCAGTACAAATATGAATTATTTCATATAAAACTTCACATCATTGTAGTATTATAAAACATTTTACGCAATTTTATGCAGATATTTCACGTATTTAAAAGGTGCTTAGATGTTACGTAGTTTTAGTGGATGTCATTAGGGAACATCCACCAAAACTTTGACCAAAACCATCAACAATATATTTTTTAAATTTTATCTATAGCCACTGTTAGATGTTCAGGGAGACAAAAGATTTATACCACTAATTAGCAGTTAGTGCTGTGGCTAATTATTTTTTTATGGTGCACAATTGCTGACCGACCAAACGTTCATAATGATTATCATAACTCTTAACACATAGAATAAAGTGGTTTTGGTGGATGTTTCTCTCCATCCACCAAAACCACCACAGAAATTTCTGCTACTTCCTTACAGAAGACTGATGTGACCTGCTATTTGGAGTACATAACCACCATCTTTTTCTTTGTATGTAGAGATATTTTGGAAAGTTCTTGAGGCAGCACCTTTTATTATTGAAACCATAATCATAACATGGTGCATTATATAGCCACAAAAGGTTCTGGTGTGGTAATCATGTAATCTTGAAACAGGAGAGTTTTTAACTGACTTAAACTGATTTAAACAAACATTTGCAACAAAATTCCAGGACCAGAAATTTCTTCCACTATTTCCGCTAAAATCATAACCTTTAAGTACAACAAATCAGCACATTAGTAATTGTTATCAGGGGTCTGAAAATCCTATAAATCTTTCACATTTATTTCAAGTAACCTTTAATTTCACATGGATGAATAAGTATACACTCAAGATGCAGAATGTCTTACATTTTACAAACTATTTCCCTTTTTATGGATAGACAGTGAAAGGCCTTTGCCACATTGGTGAATCAAACCACTGTATACCATGCATTTTGTGATAATTGTTTGTTTTTGCTCACAATACCCAGAAAAATGGAGGGGATAAATTTAAATAGCAAATTCTATGGTTAAAATTAAATAACATTGGAAGATCAAATTAACTTTGTACTGTTTAAAATTCAGTTTTGGTTTCTTGCTTATTCCAGCCTCTTGATATTCAAAAGCATTCCTTATCATTTTTGTGTTCTTCTGTGTACATAACTTGAAAAATAAACACAGAGAAAGGAAACCACAAAGGATTAAACTTGAAGCTAAAGCAAAGTTTAAGTTGAGCCATAGCTGATCCAAATACTGAGCACTTTGTATTGTAACCCATTTAGCAGTAAAGTTTATCTATATGTCTGCCAGCTTGTCACAAGTCTTACCCCTCTCCTTCAAAAGTCTCTATAGATAAATTTTTCTTTGTGGTCCCTAATTGATGATAAGTATATTACAGCTCCTCAATTTTCCTCTCTCAAGACAAGGTTACTCTAAATTTAACAAAGTAATGGACTTGATAAAACTCAAACTATAACTCAGCTGGCTGCTACTTGCAACCTTAATTTCTAGATATCAGTATACAATAATCAATATGTTATAAATAAGAACCCTAATACTTAATTTTGCAGTGATCACCTTCCTCCTTTTCATTTGCAGACCAGACTGGAACCTCTATAGGTGTGTTTGCTTGTTTTGAGTGGGGATGGAAGAAAAGGAGTCATGCCGCATATCTGATTTATTAAATTGGATTTGTTCTGTTTATACATGAGTAGAACTACCTTGTTCTCTGAAAAAAAAAAATTTCTCGCATTTTTATCTGTGCTTTGGAGTCAAACTTCCTTGTGTCTTGGACAAGAAATCTTATTTTCTTGAAAACAAAATCTTTGTTTCCAGCCTTCTGTAATAGGTAAATATAACAGTGTAAGATGAGTGACAGTGTATTTCTCAAGTTATTTTTTGGAATGTGATAAAACGGAAGTGTCATAGTGTGATAAGGATTTAACATATGATTGCTTGATAGAAAGCAAAAAATGCAGAATTGCATATATTTCCTCCTTTGTCAGCAGCATATGTTAGTGAAAAGTTCTTATAATTGTTAACTTCTAAACCATCTTCAATTTAGTCAAGATTGAACTGTTATCACATTTGTCATAAAAGTATTCTGAGATCAATGTCATATGACCCATTCATGTATTTGACCTTTTGAATTAGCAAGCCATAGTTGACAGAAACACAAAGGTTGAGGATAAAAAGAAATTATTATATACAGTACTTCTTCTGCATCTTTTCGTTTCTTTTTCTCTCCAGCTGTTCTATCTATGCCTTGCTGGCAATTAAACACTTTCCTTCCCAAAATTAGGAAAGGTACACCAGTAAAAAACGAATTTTTGCTCCTTAAATATCTCATGCATCTTCCCCCAGTATTTTGTGACTTCTGTCCGAGGAAGGAGGTGTAAGCATTAAATTAATCCGAATGATTCCACAATTGTGGTAGAACTTGAACTAGATAAACTAGTGAGAATGCACAATAGCGATAGCAAAGCTTTGTAATGCCAAAGAGCTATATCAATATATATATATATATATATATATATATATATGAAGGGGTAAGTTTCTAAAGAAACTGTGGTGCTGCGTCGGTGGGAGAGTATAGCAGGTAATTTAGTGTTAACAACTGGGTTGAAAACGTAAATAGCCACCGTAAAGAGTAAAAAAGCTGACGTTTCGAGCGTTAGCCCTTCGTCAGAGCGATACCACCATCGTCACCATCGCTCTGACGAAGGGCTAACGCTCGAAACGTCAGCTTTTTTACTCTTTACGGTGGCTAATTTACGTTTTCAACCCAGTTGTTAACACTAAATTACCTATATATATATATATATATATATATATATATATATATATATATATATACCGGTGTTCCCAAAACCTTTGACAGCTTTAAAGAAAGAAAACTTCGTCGTCAATCCTGTTTCAAATTCCGCAATAAGTTTATGCGCCTCATTAACAGAATTTACGTATCCTAAATTATCTGCATGTCTACCATCAATGGTTCGCGACTTAAAATTCTTGCTATGCTGTTTCTGTTTGTTCCTCAAGAATCATGGGATTTACAGCTTTGGATGTTCGGCTACATCACTTGCGGATTTCCGAGAATCGTCGGTTATGTTTTGCAAGTCATTAAATATTCCATCCCAGTCCCTCTCGACCGAGGTGGTTTTGGTGGATGGAATCTAATGCTGACCTTTTCGAGTTGACTTTGTAACCAAGCTTTCGTACTTAGCAGCCCGGCCTTCCCTGGCACCCAGGCCCCTTCAAGTGTTCGTTCCCTTTTTTTTTTTTTTTCTGCCCGACCGACCGACCCACCCTCACGAGAGGGAGGGCGATGGGAAACGAAACATTAAATTGGGATGGCCTAACCAAAAATATACTGTATTGGTGCCACGGATACCTGTTAGTACAAAATGCAGATAGCAGACTGCAGACTGGATACAAAATATAGACTGCAGACTGTAGAGTGGGTAGAAAATGCAGGCTGAGAATCTGAAGAGTTTTACGTCTGGTATATAATAACAGGTCATTTTACAGCTTACCGAGCGTCACGCAATCGCTTTTCCGCGAACAGCCTTCACGATTATTTGCACTATTGTGGAAAATTCCTGGCCCATTTCTGGATGAAAATCGATCGTAATATAATTTCAAGCCTTCAATATATTTTCTTACTTTGCGCGCGAGTTGGTTGGTGTAATGCCTGTACAGATTTTATAACGTAATAAAAGTAGATAACGTGAATAACAGTGATGGTAAAGCAAGCTTAAAACGGCAGAAATCGCCAGAAACTACAACGGATACACGGGGTATGAATAATTTTTATTGATTTTACGAGAAATATGTTCATATTTCGAAATATTAATCGTTGTAAATCGACCATATTTCGTTCCCTACACTATTCCTTATAACGTGTTCAAATTTTTAACGGTTCCTCTCGTAACTTAACCCTGAGTCATACAACGCGTGAAGCGTTCATGAATTAATCGTTGGCTTTTTCTCGTGGCGTGAGCTTGGGCCGCCCGTGACAAGACAATTGCGTAAACAATACTTAACACAGTAACATTCTACACAAAAAACACAGGATTTTGAATCATGTATTTATTAAAAAAGAATATCCATACAACTACAATGAAAACAAACATAAGATTCACCTTTCTGATCGTGAAATTAATACCATTCGCACTGCTGTTGTAGCTACGTTCCCTGGCATCAAGTGAATCCAACATGGCATCTTTCTTCACAAGCAGTTTGCATCCATTACAGTTTTGTTCTTCAGTCTCACGGCTGTAGTGCTGTTCAATAGATTGCATAGAGTATATGCAGTTTGATTTCAGATTTCAGATTGTGCTTTTTACAACAAGTGTACGTTTTTCAACTAAGACATTGGCTTACTTGAAATACAAGGCATACAAGGCATACAAGGCATACAAGGCATACAAGGCATACAAGGCATACAAGGCATTCAAGGCTTTCATGGCTTTCAAGCGTTCGCGACTCAATCCGTTCCAAAATTACCGCTCAATAACATCTTTTAGTGTGGATTGGCCGGGAACAATACGACTTGTGTATGCGTCTGTAAGTATTTTAAGGGTTTGCGTCATAATGCTCCAGGTGATCGTAATCCAAACACGTTGAAATACAAAACGACTGACAGAAGAGTTTTATAAGAAAAAATCTCGTGGTTCGTCATGTGACACTGCCCTGTCCGTGCATGACAACGTCAATCATCATCAAGATAACACGCGTGATCAGCAAGTGAACATCTCATTGGATCACAGTTAGTTGTCATGGTGTTGGGGGCCCAATGACCACTGTGAAAACAGGTTTTGCCTTCACAAATGAACGGACGGTCGGGGACAACTCTTAAAAACTCTTCTGGGTAAAGGCTTTCCTTGGGGGCACTCGCTGGCTGCGGGAAGGAACCGGAATCTATTACGGCTGCTGACTATCCTTGAGAGAATGACTAACAACAACAGGGTTGGCTCCAACGTAGATTTATTCTGCAAGCTCTACTACAATTTTGACCAGAACGGACCTGGCCAGGGCTGGTTCGACCCTGCTCTCTTCTCTCTCTTCTCTTTTCCTCTTCTTCCTCTCTTCTCTTTCCCTCTTCTTCCTCTCTTCTCTTTTCCTCTTCTTCCTCTCTTCTCTTTTCCTCTTCTTCCTCTCTTCTCTTTTCCTCTTCTTCCTCTCTTCTCTTTTCCTCTTCTTCCTCTCTTCTCTTTTCCTCTTCTTCCTCTCTTCTCTTTTCCTCTTCTTCCTCTCTTCTCTTTTCCTCTTCTTCCTCTCTTCTCTTTTCCTCTTCTTCCTCTCTTCTCTCCTTAAGCTTTACAGAACAGTCCTATTTAAACCTAACGTACATGGATAACGTAATGCAATGAATAATCTAAAGGATCATGTAATCTACTACACAATTGGCTAAGTAGGAATTTCGGCTTTTACAATATTAATTACTTTTAGAGAGTTCCGGTGGATAACAGTTACACAAAAGGACATGACAGGTGGCTGTTACAGTTTGACACTAATAACAACTGTTTACGGGTGGCTGAAGGAGAACTGGTGGCGTTTACGCTTTGCTGAACTAAGCTTTCTACGTTGAATATTGTATTTTTTAAGCGCAAGCATGAAAGAACTCGATAACTAAAAATCCTATCGTTACACCACTGGGTACTATTGCGCGATTTTCCCATTTCGCGGCGGAGGAAAAAAAAAAGACAACAAAAAAACAAATGCATTTTATGACTGGGCTACCACAGGTATCCTAGTTATTATGAGTGATTTCGTTTATCTGTACAGAACCAAGCAAACATGTATGCGGCACGTGTTTCATCGCCCCATATATGGTACTGTTCCATGTGCTTTCAACGAGACGTCTAGTGTGTGTTTCCTTCGAATAAGCCGAGAGTTGTGAGTGGGAGTTAACCGAAGAGTTTTTTAGGAAAATCGTCAAATCAAGTGAATAAATCGTGAGTTAATAAGGAAGCGTGGTACAGCTTTTCACGTTTTAATTACAGTCTCAGAAAACGAGATTGGCACCAAGTGTATGTTATTTCCAGCTTATTTAGGTGTTAGGAATACGAAATAAAAATGATTTATATTAGAAGCTATACCGCAAAAATGAAAAAGCTCGTTGGTCACCTCTTACTCTCGATACGACCTTATATTACAACTTAAGAAACCTAAATAACCCAGGAAGTGGTGAGAAACACTCGACAACGTCTCGTGTTTCTCCCTACACTTCTTTCGTGCTCTGGCCGCCTCCTGCGTGCTTTGCAACGGGACAGAGCACAGTCAATGCTTCTCTATTGTTAAATGTACACCAAGTATATTACTGAATATTGCTTAGTAGTTAAAGACAGAGTATGATAAAAACAAGGTTGCTGACGATGATCAACACGCATAATTTGTTTAAAGTCATAGATGGCTTTTATTCCAATTTGAAAAGGTCGTACGTGTCTCTCCCACGTCACGACCGTGACCCGAAATCTTTAACTTTAACTTTAACGATACTTTAATACAAATTCAAAATTAATTACATTGAACAAGTCAATTGAATCAATTCGAGTACAGCTTAAAACAGAATACAAGATTCCTTAAAATAAGTCGCCTTGGTTATTTACCTAGTTAAAAAATTAGCGTTAAAAACTATTCTAAAATTATAACAGAAATAAGATCATTAAGATAAAAAAAACGCATTGAAATAAAATAATTAAACAATTTCTCGCGTTTCTTCTTCGTTCCATGCGCGACAAACCCTAGTAAAAATGAATTCTTAAAAGTTTCTGAGCGACTAAAAGGGACATCAAGTGTTCAATAATCAATATTTCTCAAAGACTTGATACAAGAGCGAAACGAAACATATATATAGTCAAAAATATCTAAATCATGTATATTTTTAAAATATTTAGAAAAGAAGAATAAATCATGAATTACCCTAAAATTCCTACAGGATAAAGTTCAAAGTTCCACTAAATCACACATTAAGGCCATGAGAATAAAGGAGATGACCTCGGACTAAAGCAGCTCTTGATTGTTAAACAAATTCTCTTTGTCAGCACCTTAGAAAATAAACAGAGAAAAGTAAGGAGAATATGAATACCGATGTTAGGCTCTTATCAATCAACCCTGATAAGGGTACTGCTATGTTGTTTAGCTCCAAGACCAGTTCTCTGGATCCTCTTTCCACAAGTTTACATTGCATAGATGTCATGGTGCCAACTACAACGCTTCTAATGAATGTTCCGGTTCGTTATTGGCTACTAACGAAAATATAACTGTGCAAATTCGGCGATATTTACAGCCCGTAACATATGTCTTCCCAAATTTCGCGACCTTGTGATGCCACACTTTAATTATTTTTCAAGGGATCGCTCTGGAGTTGAACAAATGTCCTATTTGTATTTGTCTCTTACCGACAGTCTCAATGAACTGAATGAGACAGCACCTCTTAGTCAACGACGAGGGGGAGGGAAGGGCAGAGGGGGGGGAGGGGGTTGAATAGCCTGGATAACAGGGAGCGACCACAAACTGATAGATTTTTCAGCTTGTTATTCCCTTCAGTTGAGAAAAAAAGAATAAAAATTAAAGTAGAAAATAAATAATGAAAAAAGGAAACCGAAACGAGGGTTTATTTTTTACTTTGTGACCAGTTACATGGGTAATTCTTCAGCTAAAAAAATGCAGGTACATATGAATTTGTCTAGGAGCAGAGTCCCGAAAAATGGCAAAATGCACAACCCACCACTCAGAAAAGGTTCGATGCCACATTCTTATAGAGCAATGACTGCTCTTTAATGTCAGGTTCTTTGTACAATTGATTCGTGGTCAGGGAAGAAGATATCGGGAATTAATTACCTCAACCTGGCTCTGGCCACAATAGCGAGGCTCTGTTCAAAAATGGCCTTTAAAATCGTCTGTTATCAACCAAAACTCAACAAATTGTCACACATGAGAGTGCTTATTAAGACCTTTTGAAAAAAGCCAAAAAAAGGGCATTCTCGATATCGTGTGATCCGTCACGTGACCTCATCAAATATGAAATCTGTCTTTTATCCTGCTACGATCAAATGTCATTTACTTCTCAGAAAAAAACTCGATCACGTTTATCTTACACATACTCATTATGTGTTCTTCAGCAGGGTTAGTCCATCAGCTATATCTTAGAAGAAGAAAAAAAAATCGCTCAAGAACAAAACAAATTAAATATCTAGTATAATGGAGCGGACGCTGACATAAATCAAATCAAACTTGAACAACGCCGCGTCGTGGAAATGTCCTATCTTTACGGAACCTCCAAGCGTCCATCAGTCTCAACTGGTTTATTAATCACTGGAAAGTTCGCAAAAACTGAAATACAATAAATTAAAATAAGCCATTACCATACAATAAACGCTAATCGAAATGTTCTAAACTCGAACACGCGGGGCGTGTATATAGATAAATCAAAACAACCCAAACATCTCAAGTGAAACAAAACTACCTTGATTATACACGTTTCGGTTTATAAATACAAAAACAAATGAGATGACATACGTCTTTCCCCGTTCAATTGTTCTAGTATTTCGACAATCCCTCGATCTGGCTATGCTTGCGACATATACGTGTCTCGTGGCCGAATGAAACCTAATGCCGACGATTCGAGGGTATGTCACACAAAGCAAAACATAAGGGTATTGAACGTCACGCAAATCACAACTAAAAATAGCCTCTAGTCTGTACAAACCAGGCACCATGATTTTCGTTGGTCAGCATGAAAACGAGACTGCACCTAAAACATCTTTTAAAAACCGGTATTTCATCGCAGTTTGGTTGTAAGAAAATATATGTAATAAATCTACAACTTATTTGCTTGAGCATCCATAAACCGTTCTATCGAGCTATCCAGGTCTTACGTGAAAACGAGGCTAAAAAGGAGGAAAAGGCTTTAATTAATGCTCTCAGTTTTTTCAGTAAGAAAATGTTCGGATGTCAACAAAGTCATCAATTTCTGAATCCCTGAAGGAGTCCGAGCTGTCCATTTAAACATCATTATTCCATGGATTCAAGCAGGACTCCGCTGCCATACAACCACATACCTCAGTAAAAGGAAGAGAGCTTGACCTACACGAATGTGAAGAGCTGTGACTTAAACGATCGCAAGAGCAGAGCTGACAGGAGGAACAATCATTCCATCAAACATAACACCAGGCATGTAGATGCTTGGGTATATTATAAATAACTTAATATTACGCTACTGAATGGTGCATGCTTTGTTTCATTAAAACCCTATCCCGGCAGCCCCTTGCGGTTATGGGTGGAATTCCACCCATAATTTCCGGTAATTTCCGGTTGTCTCGTCGAATATTGCGTTACTCCCGATTGCTTCCAAATTTGGTGTGTATCACGCTAAAAGATTAAACAAATCATGTAGCGAGTTTGAAGGGCGACAGTTAAATGTGTGCTACACAACGTTCATTTGAGTGCTAAACTTTCACTGTCGAAGATGGCCTCATCGTCGAAGCGTGCACGGGTGAGCTTTATCTCCGCAGAAATTGCTTTAGAAAAAAATATCCCTATGGCAGCTGAAAACAACGATTTCTGTGAAGACGGTAAAAATACCACTCATTCAACCACCATAGTTGTTTTCCGGAGGAAACAGTATGGACCATTCACAGAAGCGCGAATATTTGGTGATCATATTCAAAAAAGAAGATCTTTGGATATATCAAGGCTCCTGGTGATGGTGCAAGAGATCGGAATTGGAGGAAGACGACCGCCAGTGACAACCTACTTTGATAGTTTTCTTTTTAATGTTAGCGATGACATTGTATGGCTTCTTTTGCACTTGAATGCAGACAGCCTTTTGGATGTTAACCATCAACCCGTAACTCATCAAAAGATTCCTGGATGGAGTGGATTCCATTCACTTAAATTCACTGAAACATCACCTCCTACAGCTATTGGCTACTGCCCTATGATCCAAGCAAATGCAAATGATTACAGCACGATAAATACAGTAATGAAGCTTTCCTCAGACATAGCAAATACTCTTGGACAGCCTAATTCAGCGGTAACTTTTGACTTGACAATTTACACCAAAAGAAAACAGCTGCAACTAAGGTACCCATAGGAATTCAAGAAAGTTGTAGTCCACTTGGGAGGATTTCATATAGCATTGAATTATCTGTCGCTCCTTGAGAAGTTCTACACCAGTTCTTGTTTAAAGATCTACTGATTGACTCTCTATTATATGCTGCTGACACCATAAATGCATCGATGGGAGGAAAGTCGTATAACCGTGGAGTAAGTGCCCACAAGCTCTGTCTCGCGGCACTGTTTCGTCTTCTGTGGAGGGCATTTATCAGTTGGCTGGAAAGAAAAAAACCTTGCTTTCAAGATGCCTCAAAGGACGAGGTACTTGAGCTCATCCAAAAGTGCCACGAAACAGAAGGAGGCCCTCAAGACAACTGGCAACCTGTAAGGGATGGACCGAATTCCCTGATTACCCTTGTGGGGGAATTCAGAAGCGAAGCACGGGCTAAGTCCAACCTTTTTGCTTTCTGGGACCAGTACTTGTCAGTGGTAATGACTCTACTTCAATTCATCAAAGCTGAGCGAACCGGGGACTGAGACTTACCCCCTGTCACCCAGTGCGGCGTTAGTTCCATATTTCTACGATATGGATCGTGTCAATTACGCAAGGTGACTCCCGGTATACATCGCAGACATGTACTCATTGCAAGAGAACCACCCACAAATATATGGAGAGTCCAAAGCTGGCAATCAAGTCGTTTACAACAACCTTTCTGTTAAGTATAGTCAGACATGGCACTTGAGCAATCCATCACCTGTGACACGAAATCTAAAGGAGGCCTAGTTGGGATGACCAATAAGGACGACGTAGTAAATTAACTATAACCACACCAACAAGAGTGGAATGAGGATTCAGATGCTAGAGAGGCTTTTTTTAATCGGTCGTGGATATTCCGTCATTGTGCCTTCGTTATATTCTGATCTTGAAGAAGCAGATACTCAACTTCTACTTCATGCCAAACATGCAGCCAACACCTATCAGAGAATTATCATTCAGTCGCCCGACACAAACCTTGAAGACTTTTGTATAGCTCATTTCCTGAGTGTCAAATATGAAGAGCTGTGGCTTAAAACAAGAGTCAAGGATGGGGCTAGATTTATTCCCATTCACTCTCTTCAATCAGCCTTGGTCCTCTCAATTCCAGGTCTTTACCAGCCTACCATGCATTGACAGGATGTGACACAAAAAGTGCATTTTCTGGTATTGGTAAGAAGAAAGCTAGGAAGGTCTTCGTCGAAGATAGTGAAGCTCAACAACAACAACTTGCTGGCCTGGGTGAGGAGCCACTTCTCACACAACCTCTCCAAAAGTCGTGTGAAGCATTTGTTTATTAACTCTACACCAAGGCTAGACGTGAGAAAATAACGCAAAAGTTGAAAAAAAACGGACCAACGGGTCTGTAAGGATTTTAAGCTGTTGCCGAATTTAGAAATCTGGTTCTGTGTTGTCGGGGACTGGGACTCACATTACGCAATCGTGTAATCTAAGCTTTGACTACAAAAGTACGTAAACGTGTCCGGAAACACACTCCCAATAATTCCGTAATACCGAAGCGTTGTCAGTTCTCTTAGCCTTCACTCGCGAACCTGCAAAGACCTCGTAACCTCAGTTGTGTTTATTAAACGTATAAAATCCACCTCGAGACTTCTCTTGGATACTTTCTCTTGCGGCCAGAGAATTCCAGGAAAGTGTTACTCAATATGAAAACTAAAATATAAGCATGCGTACCATAAAAAGGGTTATTTTTTTTCGGCCGGGTAGGTCGAGGGGGGACACTTCGCATTCCTAATATTTTCATAACTCCAAAAAGAACGAAAATATCGCACCACTTCACTTCAAGAGAAAGAGAAAAAACATTATTTATGTAAACTCAGGTATTTTTGGGAGTATTGTCTCTGTCTAAATACATCTGAACAAAAATAAAATGCATGGATACCACGCTTACTGCAGTCTCCTTCGCAGCCGTTGTTTGGTCTTCTCTATTCCACGTTGGAGAGAGAGCCATGGTGTGACGAGACCAAATAACGGTTGCGAAAGAGACTACGCTTACAGCCGTTCCTCAAACGGAAAGAAAATCAAAATTATTCGTCAACAGTTAGTCGCCTAAAAAATATAATTCCACGTAATTTAACTGCGAAAAGCAAACTAAAACTGTCATATCTCCAATAGACCCTAACCAAAGATATTGCGATCTTGTGGAAGGGAGGATACACTAAGCAAGAGAAAAGGATAATATTTCAAAGAGGACTCCTTGATTGGTTGCTGCCTATCTGGATTCTGCCCTGTGTGTGAAATACGTGATAAAATGCAGGTTTAACAAGCGAATGGGTTAATTCATAGGTAGCTAAAGCGAATTTCGTTGAAAAGTCAAAACGCGGGAGAATGCGTGAAAAATTCACTATCAGTAGCACAAAGTTTACTATGAAATTTTTACAGTGGTGTTGGATAATTCGGGTAGAATACATGATAAAATGCAGGTCCTTCAAGCACGTGAAAAATTACCTTACGCTCATGAAGTGCAATAATTGGGTATGTTCTGATTGGACTTTGGGCGTTGTTTTCACAGTACGTGACGGAAAGTTGTTTCGCGTGTGCGTTGTGAGAAAAGGAGCGGAAAAAAACGTTTTAACTTTAAAATGACAATAAAAAAAAAAACCCTTTCATATTCCGATAAATCTCGACTTTACTCGACGAGGCTCTGCAAAGGCCACAATCATAACACTTATCAAATGAGCCCAAATTTCTTGTTAATGCCATTCTTTGTGCACAGCCCTCTGTTTCCATGACATCATTTACAAGAAAACAATACCCAAACGCTGTGATTGGGGCATGATATCCAAATGCTGTGATATGATTGGTGCGAGATACATACCCTAATGCGGCAATCTGTTTGGTGCAATACATACCCTAACGCGGCGATCTGATTGGTGCGAACAACATACCCACTACACGGTAACATATAATTTTTTTCGTAATTAAAAAATATATCAAAAAGGCTTTAAAAGAAGTTGTAAACTGGAATTGAATAGATCTAATAACTTCCTTCATTTTTTTCGCCAGTAAAATTATCAAAAGCTAAAATCAGCCCTTATTCTTGATAGCTGAGCCGTCTCTCCATGTTGCTAGGGCCACCCTGTTGTGCGGACTTCATAGGTGTCAATTCCGCCAGAGCATCCCCTCCCTAGCAACAAATACAGCACAATAACATTAGAGAGTTTAAAACTTCAAGAAAGAGGGAAGTTGTTAGATAGTGACACTGGGGACAGTAAAATTAGGGTTTTGTGGCAGAAGGTCAAATGAAACATACAACTAGTGGAAACTTGTTTTACAACTAAATGCTACTACAATGCACGATAAAATGTTGATGCACGTGCACGAATTTCCAGATGATATGTATATATCGTGAAATTCTGGAATATGCGCTCCTCCCCTTCCCCCACCTCCTCCCTGAAATTAACGCGTTGAGGTTCATACCTTTGGCGTGGTACACTTCTGCCTACCACACCAGCGGAGGAAGCATCTGAAAATTAAATCAGAAAAATATAGCAATACCAATTAGTCGAACGGAGAGGCAAGGAAGAGGCTGTCTACAGTACTTCTTGTGTCATTAATCATTAGCAGTCGATTACGATAAAAACTCTACGAACTCACCGTTGTGCCTTCTCTAGGAGTTTAGGGTCATTCTTGCGAAAATATACTCGGATATGCTGCTCTGCAAACATTTCAGGAAGCATGTTGCTAACCTTATAAAGAGAAAGTTGGATTAGTATCCGGTGCTATTCGGCGCTCACTATGTGTAATTCTAATATACGTGAACAACTGGGTGAAAGCTACCTCACACTTTCTTTACATGCAGTAAATTTTGCAGCGCTAGCAAAAGAATTTCGACTTTAATAGCAAAAATTAACACCCCTTGTCTAAAGAGGGTTACTACAAAGCAAAATCAATAGAAAATGCGCATTATTGCGCAACTAAAGGTTGATTTAACTTCTTAATCTATGAATAAAACCCCAGTGTGTGAATATTCTTATGGTCAAAACTTACCGTAAATCAAACGACTTCTCCTATTTTACCCGTTTTTATTAAAAATAAGAAAATTGGATCTTGCATGTGTACGGAATTTTACCACATAAACATCCACTTAAATCGAAAAACAACAACATACCTCATCCTTTCTAAAAAACAGAGGTTTATCTGGGTTGCTCTTGCCGTAAAATCGCACCTCATCAATTGGATTTCTGTCTTTCATTCCATAGTCAAAAGTGACCATCTGGGAAAAGAAAAGTCATTTTGCCCTGAGAGTTGCTTCTCCAACGGGAGACCTACAAAATTGGATACTTCGAAACAAAGGTTCTGCTCTTGTTAAACATGAACACCAGTTTCGGTGGAATTTTAAGTGCCCTTCTATGGAATGGAAAAAAGCTACTACGTTCTCACCCATTTCCTATTTCTTTTTTTGCAAAAAGTTTACCATGCTAAGCATTGAACCTCGATTACAAAAGTGAGTACGAGTGATTTACAAAAAAAAAAGCCTTGATTAAATTGTCCACCATTAAAAAACTGACTCCCAGTTGAGTTGCATCAAGAGAGAAAAAGACGTCAGACTGTCCACGCGACAGTCAGGCGGGTGCTAATCTGGCTCCTGTAATAAAAGAACACATTCCATCGCCATACTTACGTCAATTATAAAGTCTTCTGGGTCGAGTTTAGGGCCGTCTTCAATATAACCGGCTATATCTAGCTGTATGTCTGGAATCTCCTTCTGACCGATAAAAATCAAAACAACTGTCAGAGAAAGATGGTTTTTTTTAGTGTTTTCCACGAGCATGGGACAAAGAAAATTCCTCGTGAGGAATTGAACCTCAGACCTTCGGATTCCGCGCTCCAACGCTTTATCACTAAACCAAAGAGACTCTACGGTGAGCCACGTAATTTTTTTTTTTGTGTCTCACCTTCGCGTAAGGGAAAAAGAAATTTTCCCCCTATTCCTTACCGAGCTCAGAATTCACCACGTTTCGAATACCAGTTCCTTCATCAAAAATCATCCACTACACTATCTATTTTCATCTTCTTCCTCAGCCTGGCCTATCGATGATAACGCTAGGCAACGAAATTAATTGATATCAATTTATTAAAATCGACAACAATTCATCGATGTCGCAAGCTACAAATCAATGATTTATGGACAAGGGAAATTCCTGTAACTGTCATCATGATTTGACTGCTACCGTCGATTTTTATCTATTGCTGTACATTTTCAGGATTGGTTCTCTAGAATCATCGATTCTTATTTCGAAAGGTCAATAACTTTTCGCAAGTCTACATTAAATTAAACATAGAAACGACGAGATATCGAGCACACCTGACTTCAATCAGCGAAAATCATCATCCTTGGATTCAATCTACAGCAGTAATGATTACCGATTGATTATCGATCATCCCATGCAAGTCCAATTACTTCTTTCATTCCAGTGTTTGATATTGATTGATCGATTGATTGTCGATAATCAATTTTTATTGATTTCTCACACTAATTTTAACAAGGTGAAACTCGTTGCATTACGTCTCTCGTTTTCATCGCTAAAAAAAAGAAGTCTAGATAAACTTACTTCATCTCGACGTTCGCGGAAAATGGAGTGGCCGATACATTTGTAAAGGTCTCGGCGCTGTATTCGGAGCAAAATTTTACGAGCCTTGAAAAACAAGCGAAGAAACAAAACAATGAAACGACAGAAAAACGCTGGAGGTAAGAATTAACACTTCCTTCCCCCCTCCCCATGGAAAAAACCTGTGTAGTTTAGACTCCAGTTTTCGGCAAACTACAACTGGAAGGAAGAAATCATTTCCGATGTCAGTAATCTTTCACCTAATCCTTGGAAGTTTCGATCGATTAAAGAACAGGTGTTTTAAAAATAATGAAACCGATAACGAACGTTATGCCTAGAAAGCCTTCCTGTTGATAATCACCTCTTCCAGCGCAGGATCGCTCGAGTTAAGGATCTGGTAATACACGTGATCACTTAGCTGTGAATACGCTTCCATGTCATCAATACATTCAGAAATTGAAAACATCTTCCTAACAAACGACGAAAAAATAGAAAACTGTAATAGCCTGATCCACCTGTAACTTAACTGTTAGAGCATAGTTGTTTACATAACAATCAGCCTTTAAATTTAGAAATTACATCTTGTTCTGCAATTTTCTCCAACTGAATTGTCGTAAATTTTTCCTTGGTGCTTAAAGCCGGCGACACACCAGGCGATTTTACTCGCCGATCGCCTAACCTTAAGATTCCCGCAAAACCCGTCTGTTGTTTTGGTTAAGTTGTCTGTTTTACGACTCTCATCCTTACCCCGAGAACTTTCCTTAGTCGGAAAAAAATAAAATGCTGGTTTATTGATTGAACCTCCCAAACAATTTTTTTTCCCGTTGAAATACAAGAGAACTATATAATGGTATCACTATGTGTCATTGCATCCTAAAATTCAATCTCCTAAAAAGGGCACCAAGCGACAGAGTTAATGTGAAGAAGCCGGCATTTACTGACCCATTTGATCCTTTGAAAAGTACTTTTCTATCAGCCTTGAGAAGTGCCTCTGTAATCCTGTAATTACAAAAACACACTTAAATGATTTGAAAATTAAATCTTGCCATTCGATTGTCTCTAACAATTTAAAGAAGCGACGCAAAAAATCACATCCAACCAACAGATATGTACTTTGTAGCACGAAGAATTTTTAGGTTTCTTTTATGTCAAATGCGAATCAACTGTCAGTTGTTATTCGCAACAGTTCATCTACGAATCTTTTACCGAAATCTTCTATATCATATTTCTTACCAAAGTCCTGCCACATTCCCGGTAGAAATCATTAGCGCGAAACACTAAAAAGAATTTTCAAACAACGTGTTGACGGTGTAATCTCCAAAAAGATCAACCAGTCAAACACCAACTATAACGCTTATTTTACGTGTACAACTTGAAACGCTTTGCTTATTTACACAGAGCCACAGAACCACGGAACCACATACGGTAACTTACATTCTTTCAATGATATTTGACGTCTTGTGTTGGTAAGCTCTTCGAAATAAACTGTTTCTGGTGTGAAACATATCATAGACGTTGCCTGCTTCTTTATCGCGTACACATATTTGCAGTTTGCCGCTGACATTGATGACTCTGGCAAACTTCATGTAACGCCTGTGAACAAGAAATAATTTCAGTGATTGTAACGTTGAGTGCACTTGAACTGACACTAGGAAAACCAAAGAGAGGTAGTCACAGAACCAAGGATAATATTACATAATGACGTCTGGAACTCGAAGTAAAAAGACAAAAAAAAAAAAGTGGACAGCGGGAAAACATGAGAGTGCAGACAAGTCGCAAAGGGTTTCAGTTTTCTACCCGAATGGTTGAGAAAGTGGCACGAATTTTTCATCACAGAGTGAAATAAATTAAAACCACACTCCTCTTTCTCGGAGCTATTACAAAAAAATTTAAAATTAATTTGAATTAAAACAGGGAAGCTGTAGGCTTAAGTTGACTATCCCTAGTTCACTGTCTTTCTTCCTTCCTTTGACTAACAACAAAAGCAGGTGTAAAATACTTATGATCAAAACTGTTGTTGATTCCTAAGCAATGACAGTCTCGTGAAAAATAGTCGAACTTGTCCACATCAATGCCTGTTCGTTTGTTGGCAACAATCTGAAACACAGGTAAGTCTCCTAAGTACAACATGAGATAACACTGTTATGTGCCTCGCATGTGTATAACATTTACGATGTAGATGTTTAACACGTCATGTCAATTTTTTTTGGCAATTTCTTTGTTTTGACTTGCGCAACGGATTTCGCCGAAAAGGAGAGACAGCTTGTAGTCTACCCACGATGTACTTTTTCTTTAAATTTAGGATTCCCATACAATTCCCTGGGTGGAGAACTTAATAAGAGTAAACAAACAGTCTTGTGCACGAACAAAACAAGGAAGATCTGAACAGAGCTTGATGAACACAGACCTTTGGATCCGAAGTTTAACGGGTAAGCCATTGGACTGCAACATCTTCAGACAGAATATCACATGATACTACAATATACCCCGATATTTTTACCTCATATAAGTAGCTTTTCTCTGGTCCTCTTCCTTTATATGGCCAGTCCTTTAATGTAATTTTAATATAATAATCCGACATTTCATACATTTCATACATTGTACAGAGATTTAAGTGTGAGGTATCAGTAACAAAAGGCGGACTACTAACCCTTAGAGAGTGACCAACAAAGACTTTCTGTTTACAATATCGATACAATATCAAGCAGACAAGTAATAAGAATAAAGAAAAATATCAAAGAGGGGATTATTGATACAATGCTCGAACCTCAGAACTAACATCATAAGAATTGTATAGCAGACAGTAAGACGAAATACTAGTGAGATCTTAGGAGTGAAAGGGTTAAGTATGAATATTCATGATTTCACTGATTATTTCACCCGGCAATATTTAGGCCAAGTCCGCATACCAACTTTCCGTAATTAGGCCTGTCATCCACACTAATACAGATAGATACATGTAATCCACAGATCACAATACTTTTCACGCTCTTCAAACTGAGTGATTTTTAAAATGTCACAACTCTGTCTTAGCGTGGATGAAAGAAAGTATAAAAATGGAGATTTGATCCTTAGGTTACAACTACAGTTGTTCTGAAACCGCTGATCTCACAGCTCTTTAGATTTTTTGCTGGTGAATTCAATCCTACCGACAGTAATAAAACACGTGCCCATGGATGCAGTCAAGCACCCCTTAATTGTCACATTTGCAAGTGCCTTTAGCAAGGTGCAGAAGAAAAAAAAATTGTTTTTGGTTCCAGTATGGGAAGTAAAACTTTGGATGCATTTTTCTGAGGGAAAACCTTACTTTCATAATCACCCTGCCCCTGTTCCCCCACCTCCTTCTCACACAGAATGCTGAATCATACCTCAGAGGTGCATATAGTTGTCTCCAGCACTGTTGCAGCAATTAGTTCTTTAATAAAGGTCACATCTCTTTCAGTTAAGTTATACTTTTCAAAACTTGGAGACAACTTGTTTCTCATCATCATGTGATCAAACATTCTAACAGAAGCATCTTCATGCTATGTACAGAAATAACATATTTATTAAAATTATAACAAAATTATTAAACGTGATTGGTTATCACCAGCCTAATTTGAGCACTATTAGGACAGTGTTGTGTGTGCATGCTGTTGTAGTGCATTTTGTCCTGTTAACTGTTGTTTTTTTAATAAAAATGTATCACCGATCTCTAGCTTCTTTCCCAAATTTCATCACAGTTTTGATTGATTGGTAACAGGACTTCATTTTGTCCAATTCTGTCTATAATCATATTTAATAAATTAGACTCCCCCTTCATTGTCGTCCAATTTGTCACTCTCCTGTATGATTACAGACAGAATTGGACTCCACTCAGTCCTACCTCCATCATTAAATACAATGTATATCTGCATACTATCTTTAAAACAGCTTCCTCAGATTAACCAATGGATATTAAAATGCTTGAGCATACTTCTGTACACACAAGGTATTGTGTAAAAACTTTTCATTAGTTGACATTTTTATCCTGACCTTTTCTCATAATTGCACAAAAATGTCACACCTTAACAGCAATATTTAGTATTTTCTTGATGAAAAACTATTTTACAGGATTTGAAAAGCAAATTTGTCCATAACCAAGTACCACCTGGCTTGAAGTATGTCATGCATGTTGCAAAATTGAAAACAAGATTCATGTTAAGCTGGAGATCACTAGAAATCATCTAAAAAAGAAATAACATTAGTCAGTTCATGTATCTTTTATTTTAGCCAACAGGTTTGGTACTTGTTACATGCATCTTTACAGTTTTAAATGAACTTTCTCATTGCATATATATTCTTATTGGACATTTTGATGAATAGTATAACTGAGTATTATTAGGACTTGTGTGGTATCTGATGAGCTCAGTGCAAGGTGAGTAAAACTACACATAATCAGTAAAAATACATGAAGTTATAGTACATTTACCTTCCAGTGTGCATCAGGCCTAGCAGTTGGTATAAATAATGCCCCAAATGTATGTGAAAATGGTCCATGACCTATCAAAATGAACAAACAAAGCACAAAAGTTAAACAAAACTTCAAAATTATACAAGAATAGTTGTTTCCCAAAGCAATGTTGTTCAGCGTCAGCATGGATATGAACACTAAGTTGATCGTTCTTAACTATAATTTTTCAAATATATTTGTTTGCAACAAATTATACCTAATCATTTAAAAGAATCAACATCAATCAAGAAGCACAAGCAGCCATCTCATCTCCAAATAGAGGTTGAAAAACCCCCTTCTCTCTACAGAGACAGTGTTAGAATCCTACAATTTCATATTTAAAAGCTAAAATATTCAATCACAGAGATCTAGAAATACCTTTGTATCTAAATAAATTCCAATTTTATTATAACAGCTTGAATGATACCTGACTATTGTTTGCATCCCACTTAGTAAAATGATGCTGTTATACTTTTTTTCCTCTAAATGTGAATTTCATGCAATTTGAAGTTACACATTTTCCTCTCTTATGTGAAAGTAATTATTGTACTTATTATTTTGTAGTCTCAATTGAATTCCAGTTAAAATAAAATTAAACTTCTAGTCTGATTTGCTTTTACTTTAATTCTTTGCACATTAACCCTTACCACATTGACCCCTCTAGCTGCCATACATTTCCCTGTAAATTAGTTATAAGAACTTGGTGCTAGATCAAGATAACAACTACCAGATAAGTTTGAGTATTCTCACTACCTGTTTGCTGGATAATGTCTGTATATTACAGGGAGAAGCTACATGTTAATCACTTCTGAGAGTTAAAGGGTTAATTCAAACTTTTCTGAAATCATCTTGACTTGAAACTATTAAAACTACAGTATTTACAGAGGCAATAGTTCTATTCATGGCCTGTGCTTGTTTCTCACATAAAGATGAATAAGTACGATGGTCACCAAATTTCTTCTGGAAGATGATGATGGGGACAAACCTAGATCATGACAGAGCCCAGCAATCCTTACACAGAGCATGTCCTCATCTGTGATTCCCAGTTCTGGTTGTCTTTTACGCAAACTCTTCACAAGTCTTCCAGCCAAGTAGCAAGTTCTACATCAAAGATTAATTGTCAACGTCAAAATAATGGACATTAAAGGAGCTACATCACAATTTTTGGCATATACAATTACTGTCATTTGCAATCAGTTTTAATATTTTTCCCATCCTTGTTTATTCTTGGTTTATTAGTGCTTTATATGTTTTCTAAGGTGTAATTTCGCAAATTTACAAAATTGTATTTTAAGAAAGTGTTCACTTCACATCTAAAGGGGTTATCAGTCCGGTCCCACCACGTACTTTCGCTACTAGTCTGATCGCCACCAACCACAGTCTAATCACTACCATGACGAAGTCCGCTCGCTACCATTGGGAATTACCAACAGAAAACATTGATGAAACTTGGTAAAAAGCCACAAAGATTTATAGATGAAAATCTCTGTAGCATTTTAGAGTATATCTTGAGCGATCACTTCATGATACGATCAATCAAGACAAAGATTCATTCGCAACCAAACACCGTGCTCGCTAGCTTCCATACCAAGTCCGTTTCTACCAACTTGGCTCTCATGAACAAACTTCTACATAGCCAAACCAGTATAAGAATGAATCTTTAGGAGTTGTCGCTTAACTTTATCATTTCTAACTTACCAAAGATCAGAATACCTTACATTTAGAAATCAGGCAACGCGCGACGCCATATTGTTTTCGTGAAATCAACAACTTCCATCACAAAAATCTCATTCGTTTTTTTTTTTTTTTTTTTTTTAAATGAGACAAATGTTTCCAATTTATTTCAGGTTAAGGTGTTTCATCGTTTCGTTTCAGATTTTTGAGAAAAAAATTTATTTTGAATGAAGAAAACGTGAGCAAACGACTTGTCGTGGAGGTTGTTGATTTCACGAAAACGATATGGCGTCGCGTCTCGATCGATTTCTAAATGTAAGGTATTCTGATCATTGGCACGTCAGAAATTATTAAGCTAAGCGGCAACTCCTAATCAAACATTTTCACACTGATTTGGCTTTATAGAGGTGGTAAAATTGTAATATTACCACCAAATTTTTCGAGACTAAAACTTTATTGGTAGCGAACGGACTCTGAGCTTAAATTAAGTAAATCTAGGTCCAGATCGATTCTTCGGCTCATTCGTTTCGGTTTTGACGTTTACATGAGACAACTGTTTCCAATTTGTTTCAGGTTAACGTTCTTAATCTTTTCGTTTAAGACTTGTGAAGAGAATGTTTTTTAAATGAAGAAAACGTGAGCGACGTGTCATGGAAGTTGTTGATTTCACGAATACAATATGGTGTTGCGCGTTGCTCGATTTCTAAATGTAAGGTATTCTGATCTTTGGCAAGTTAGAAATGATACAGCTGGGCGACAACTCCTAAACATACATTCTTATACTGGTCTGGCTGTGAAGAAGTCTGTTCATGAGAGTCAAGTTGGTAGAAACAGACTTGGTATGGAAGCTTGCGAGCACGGTGTTTGATTGCGAATGAATCTTTGTCTTGATCGATCGTATCGTGAAGTGATCGCTCAAGATATACTCTAAAATGCTACAGAAATTTTCTTCTATAAATCTTTGTGGCTTTTTACTGAGTTTCATTGATGTTTCTCTCGGTAATTCCCAGTAGTAGCGAACGGACTTCGTCGTGATAGCTGATGAAACTGTGGTTGATGGCGATCGGACTAGTAGCGAAAGTACTTGGTAACGACCGGACCGTAATTCTCTGAAAGACTTACCCGATACAATGTTCAAATCTGTTATGTGAAGCTCCTGGGAATACACGATAACAACCTCCTAAGTTTTAAGACAAGAAAGACAGTATTTACAACATACATCGATGCAAGCTAATGCAAGCAAATTTTGAAAACCA